>NC_057813.1:477734114-477853857 GCF_018294505.1 Triticum aestivum | reverse complement strand
GGACGGTGAACATGATATACGCAACCCACATCCCCAAAAGGGAGCGGAAGCGTGCTTTCAAGGACGTCTATGCATTGGAGCCAGTCGCCCCAAAGTTCAAGCCATGGTCCTCCTACCCGATCACTTTTGATCAAAGGGACTACCCCACTAGCATCCGTGACGGTGGATTTGCCGCATTGGTCCTAGACCCAATTATCGATGGATTTCACCTCACCAGAGTCCTAATGGACGGCGGTAGCAGCCTGAACCTTCTTTATCAGGATACAGTGCGAAAAATGGGTATCGATCCCTCAAGGATTAAACCCACAAAGACAACCTTTAAAGGCGTCATACCAGGTGTAGAAGCCAGCTGTACAGGTTCGGTTACACTCGAAGTGGTCTTCGGATCCTCGGATAATTTCCGAAGCGAAGAGTTAATCTTCGACATAGTCCCATTCCACAGTGGCTATCACGCCCTGCTCAGACGAACCGCATTTGCAAAATTCAATGTGGTGCCGCACTACGCATATCTCAAGCTCAAGATGCCAGGACCTCGCGGAGTCATCACGGTAAATGGAAACACCGAACGCTCTCTCCGAACGGAGGAGCACACGGCGGCCCTGGCGGCGGAAGTACAAAGTAGCCTCTCAAGGTAATTCTCCAATCCAGGTGTCAAACGTCCAGACAACGTCAAGCGAGCCCGAAGTAACCTACAACAAATCCGGCTGGCATGTTCCGAGCAAGCATAGCGTGTGGCCCCAACCCCAGCCCTCGCCAGATGATGATATCGGTACCACACGTACATAATTACGCCTTATAGATACCATGGGTATAGGGGGAGGGTCACAACTATGGCACGCCCAGAATGCGACTCTACCACACTAAGGGGCTCCCTATTACGCCGTTTCCTTTTTATACACTTTCAGGACCCAACTATTCAGAAGGCCTGTCCGGCAATACACTCGCCGAACACACGATGCAACAGCCAGAGAGAGAACAAGCCGCGTCAAATGTCCAGGTGGTCTCTATAACGAGCTTAATACCTGTTTTACTTAAAGTCCCACAGCTTTCCCCTGGAGGGGGACATGTTAAATAATCCCATCTCTTGCTTATCGCACTACTTGTATCGTTCTGCTTTCATAGCAGCCCTTTTTTAATAAACAATACATAGCTCTTATATATTATTGTACTCATCTATTTTTTATATACAAATATGTTCAGTCATGACATTATGCAACCGTACACTTTGGTATGGCCAATACACCAGGGGCTTAAGCACCCCATAACATGGTGTGAGAAGACCGAACACTCTCATGAGTGCGGCACCCCGAAATTATAGCACTATATGCATCGGCTCTGAATCATGTCTTTGGTCAATAGTTGGGTTTGCCCGGCTCGCATGTTTTGGTACCTTACGTTCTGCAATGTTGGCTAAGGTAGCACTGGGAGAACTACTGCAATTGTGCCCCAGTTGAGCTGGGTTAACACCTCAGTAGAGAAAGCTAAAACTGACCGTCATGATAGTGCAAGAGACCGGTCGCTGTTCGCAAGGTTTTTCGAGTCCTTAAAGACTTATGCCGCTTAGAGCAAGGAGCCGGACTTTTCCGGCCTAGGCGTGGATAGCGCCCCGAACTCGGTCTTCCGAATACTAGGGGCTTCGCTGAAATTTAAAATAATAGAATTCTATGGCTAAGTGAGAGTGATAAAGCATTATAAGTCCGACGGCCTGGTTCGTTGTGCTGAGCGCCTCCCTAGATGGACCCAAAAATGGGAACAAGAGCGCTCAGGTTTATCCCGAACACCCCAGCACTCGTGGCATGGGGGCAGAAGCCGGCGACTTGCATCTCTCAGATTTGATAAACGGCCGCACAGAAGGTAATATTTTAAATTAACAAAGCGTTGATTAACGCATATGAACAAAGTTTTCTGCGTACAGGATAACAGATGCGAGTCTACTCAAAAATTACATCTTTGGAGCATTCGTCCGCTATAAGGCGGGCACCCTTCAGGACGCCCTTATAATACATCTCGGGCGTGCGATACTCCTTACCAGGCGGTGGCGCGTCCGTCAAAAGCTTCTCAGCGTCCAGCTTGCCCCAATGCACTTTAGCACGGGCAAGGGCCCGACGGGCAGCTTCGATACAGACGGAGCGCTTGATGACCTCAATCCACGGACATGTGTCCACCAGCCGCTGCACCAAACCGAAGTAACTCCCAGGCATGGCTTGTCTAGGCCACAGCCGAACTATGAGGCCCTTCATGGCCTGTTCGGCCACCTTGTGGAGTTCGACCAGCTGCTTCAGCTGGTCGCTCAGGGGCACCGAATGTCCGGCCTCAGCATATTGAGACCAGAACACCTTTTCCGTCGAGCTCCCCTCTTCGGCTCGGTAGAATGCGGCAGCATCAGACACACTACGGGGCAGATCGGCGAACGCTCCTGAAGAGCTCCGGATTCAGGTAAGTAACAGATAATTTACTTTTATATTCTTGCTTTGCATAAAGAATGCCTTACCCGCCGCTATCTTCTTCATCGCCTCGATCTCCTGAAGGGCCTTCTAGGCTTCGGCCTTAGCGGTCTTGGAACTCTCAAGAGCCAAGGCGAGCTCGGACTCTCGAGTCTTCGAGTCACGCTCCAAACTCTCGTGTTTTTTCACGAGAGCCTGGAGCTCTTGCCGCACCTCCTCCACCCGCGCCTCCTGCTTCTCTCGCTCGGTGCGCTCCAAGGCCGCACTGTTTCCGGCCTTGGAGACCGCCTCCTTCAGGGTCGCCACCTCGGTTGTGGCCCCTACAACATTTACGTTGGTCGTGTCATTATTTGCAACCAAGTATTTGTATATACATTTACATGGGGTATTACATACCCTCCTTGTCCTCGCGCTGCTTCTTGGCATGGCCGAGCTCGTTCTCAGACGGCTCGAGGTTCTCCTTCAATACTTTGACCTCCGCAGTCAGCGCGATAGAGGTCAGCAGCGCAGCCTGCATTCCCATATTGACATATTTTTGTTAGACTCCTGCGTATATCTTTTTAGATCCTCAGCTCGGCTTTTCTTTCCGAACGCCGAACTGAGCATCAGGGGCTACTGTCTATGCGGTAACATTTTTATATGTTTTTGAACACATACCTCAAAGCCCGTTAACAGGCTTGTACAGGCTTCTGTCAGCCCGCTCTTGGCGGACTAAACCTTCTAAATCACCCCACTTATAACAGTGCGGTGTTCCTCGTCGATGGAGGCGCCGTTAAGCACCTCTAGCAAATTGTCCGGCGCCTCCGGATGGACGGAAGTCGCCGGCGCCATAGGCTTGCCCTTCTTATGAAGGCGCCGCCTGTCGGACTCTGGAACCATTGATGGTTCCGGAGCAGTGTTCGGCCCGGGGCCGGACTTGGATCCCTCTGGGGCTTTACCCCCTTTGGGCCTGGAGTCCGGGAGGTCGCCTTGCGGCGCCTCCAGGACCACCTCCTCCTGGTTTAGTCCCTTTTGGGACTCCACCTCGGCGTCGTCCGTAGGGAGAGGGGAGGAGGCCGTCGGAAGTGAAGCGCTATTCACATCCGACGAATCCAGGGAGCTGCTCGACGAATCGCCGAGCTGAGCCCTGGGTGGACTGCATGATTGAATTCGGCGTCAGAAGGTACCATACAATAGAGGAGCGCCATAAGTTATTCTGGTATCCGGATACTTACGATTTTGCCAGGGGCTTGACCCTGGATGGCCATTCCTCCCTGCTGTCTTCGGCATCGGAGGCGTAGTCCGGCAGAAGGGTCCTCCCCTTCTTGGAACCTCCGGCCTCCCCAGTTGGGGCGGCCTTCCTTTTCTTTCCTCCCCCCGCTGGAGGGGGAGAGGCTTCTTCTTCTTCCTCCTCCTTGTCCTCAGAGGCGGAGGGTGCTTCGGGGTTGTCAGGCGATCTGTCCGGCACCACTAGGCGCCGGGAACTCTTTCGAGTCCCCGTGGCCTTCTTCTTGGCCTTCTTCTCCGGCAACACGTGAGGTGCCGGAACAAGCAGCTTCATCAAGCCTTGCGTCTGCTGGGCCTTCGGGCAAAGGGGCCGGACAGTCAAACTGTCCAGATGTACTCTTCCAGTCCTGTCAAAGGAGCGGGAGTTTAGATCCTACATGGAATCAAACTATGAAAATCAAGTGTCCCATGGAGGACTAAAAGCAAGCTTACTTCGGTGGCTTGGCGCTTGGTACAGAATCCGCAATCCTCGGTGACGGGAGGGGAGACCTCGGAGCTCTTGAATAGCACTTTCCAGGCATCCTCGTGCTTTGTGTCGAAGAGCCGGGACAGAGTTGGTGCTGGGCCGGGTCGAACTCCCACAAGTTGAAGGCCCGTCGTTGACACGGGAGAATCCGACAGAAGAGCATGGCCTGGACTACGTTGATAAGCTTAACCTTCTTGTTCACCAGGTCTCGGACGCAGGTTTGAAGTCCGTTCACCTCTTCCGAACTACCCCACAACAGGCCCATCTCTTTCCGAGATGTGAGCCGTGTGGGGATGCCAGATCGGAATTCAGGGGCCGCTGCCCATTCAGGGTCACACGGCTCGGTGATATAGAACAACCCCGACTGCCACCCTTTGATGGTGTCTACAAAGGCGCCCGCGAGCCATGTAACGTTGGCTATCTTGCCCACCATGGCGCCTCCGCACTCCGCTTGACGGCCGCCCACGACCTTCGGCTTGACGCTGAAGATCTTTAGCCATAGGCCAAAGTGAGGCTGGATGCGGAGGAAGGCCTCACACACGACGATAAACGCTGAGATGTTGAGGATGAAGTTCGGGGCCAGATCGTGGAAGTCCAGGCCGTAGTAGAACATGAGCCCCCGGACAAACGGGTGAAGAGGAAAGCCCAGTCCACGGAGGAAATGGGGGAGAAATACAACCCTCTAATGGGGCCCAGGGGTGGGGACAAGTTGCCCCTTATCTGGAAGCCGGTGCGCGATGTCGTCAGACAAGTATCCGGCCTTCCTCAACTTTTTGATTTGCCCCTCCGTGACGGAGGAGGCCATCCATCTACCTCCCGCTCCGGACATGATTGGAGAAGGTCAAGGTGGGAAGTGCGGGCTTGGGCGTTGGAGCTCGAGCGCGCAGGGACGAATAAGCAAAGGAGGAAGAAGGCGTGAATTGAAAAGGGTGGATTCTTATCCCCTTATATGGGCGGCCGAAACCACGAGCCCCCACCGGCCTAATAAAACTCGCTTATCTTCAAAGTGCCGCGGTTAATGGTGCGGTTGGGTTACCCATGCCCGTATTGATGAGAATCTCGGAATAAGGGGACACGATCTCTACTTTGACAAGACGTGCCAAGGAAACCGCCTCGCTAAACGCGCTGAGGTGGAACAGTAAAACAATTTGAATAAAAACCTGGTCGTGGCGTGATGTCACGCTGCGGGATACGTCAGCAGATTAGATTGGTGCAAATATTATTCTCTCTACGGTGGCATGTGGAACTTGTTTTGCAGAGCCGGACACTATCCTTGTGTTCAACATCTTCTATGAAGTATTCGGAGGAGGAACCTGCCTTGCAATGCCGAAGACAACTTGCACGCCGGACTCGTCGTCATTGAAGCCTGGTTCAGGTGCTATTGAGAGAGTCCTGGATTAGGGGGTGTCCGGATGGTCGGACTATGACCTTTGGCCGGACTCCTGGACTATGAAGATACAAGATTGAAGACTCTGTCCCGTGTCCGGATGGGACTTTCCTTGGCGTGGAAGGCAAGCTTGGTGATATGATATGAAGATCTCCTCCCATTGTAACCGACTCTATGTAACCCTAGCCCTCTCCGGTGTCTATATAAACCAGAGAGTTTTAGTCCATAGGACGAACAACAATCATACCATAGGCTAGCTTCTAGGGTTTAGCCTCTCTGATCTCGTGGTAGATCCACTCTTGTACTACCAATATCATCAATATTAATCAAGCAGGAGTAGGGTTTTACCTCCATCGAGAGGGCCCGAACCTGGGTAAAAACATCGTGTCCCTTGTCTCCTGTTACCATCCGCCTAGACGCACAGTTTGGGACCCCCGAGATCCGCTAGTTTTGACACTGACAAGGGGGAAGGGCGCCCTTGCGGTCAAAACCACGTGGGATGTCGACAGTATTCCGGAGCGACACCTCCGCACTAAGCCCCGGGCCGCATCGTAAGCGCTATGACTCACATGTACCCGTATGTCCGGCCTCTCCTATTTATCATTTTGATGTGGTTTAATTGTGCTATTGCAGTCCTGCCCGTGCCAGTATCCAGTGTTCCTCATCGGGAGGTTCGCTATACCCAAAGGAGATGGCCAGTGAGTCACCACCGGCCGCTCACTCCACCGAGGTCATGGGTGACGAGGAAGTGAGGTCCCGAAGGACCTCCCCAGGCCGGGTAGGGGCTCACGAGGCGCCAGTAGGAGAAACCTCGATTCGGTGCTCGGAGACTAAAAGTAGGGGCCTACTCAGTTCGGCGCTCAGCCGAACATGGTTCCGGAGACCGAATCAGTTCCGGAATCCGGAGCGCATCCTCCTTCGTAAGAGGGAGGTGCCGCAGCTTCACTGGTGACCCCTTTCCATCCAGGGGCACCGACTGATCTGATGGAGGTGCTACGAGGCTCCGCCATCGTGGAGGAGCATCATGTCCTTATGGGCACGGTGATTGAAAAAGTTCGGTCCGCCGAAAGCGGATTGATCAAAGCCTGTCGTAGCCTGCTAATAGGTTTCGAAGTAAGCGACATAAAGAGAGAAAATCCCAATATAATCAGTAGCCCTTGAGACACTGTCCGACGTTCGGAAAGAAAAGACGGACAAAGGATCAACCCTTTGTAGGAGACTAACTTGATATGTATGAATAAGCAGGCGTCGTTGTTAGCGCGACTTCACATACTGCCGAAGTCTCTGAACTGAAGCAGAGGCTGGAGCAAGCTGAGAACGAGCTCGGCGAGGTGAAGGCTAAGCTTTGGGAGAAGCAAGGCGTGTAATGACTTGCTTGTGTATTCGGAAAGAATAAGTAGTGTGTATTGACCAGAGTGTCATAATATGTGTAGGAGCGACGACTGAGGTTGAGGCCCTGAAAAAGGCCCTGGCCGAAGCTGAGGGAAAGGCAGTCCAGCAGCAAGCCGCCCGTAAGAATCTCAAGGCCCGGGTCGGCGAGGTCCATAAGGAGCTCCATGACGCGGTGAAGAAGTGCGAGACCTTGGAGCATGATGCGTCGGTCCGAGAGACCGAACTCGCCAAGGCTCGTCAGAGCACGGAGGCCGCACGGGCTGAGGCCCGGGATGCCCTCAAGGAGAGCTAGGAGGCCAGAAAGATCATGGCGGGTAAGGCATTTAACATGCAAAGCAAGTGTGCGGGAAGGAAGTACCTTTTACTAACCCGAATTCGGAGTTGCCCAGGGGCTTTTGCGGATCTACCATGCAGCGTGTCTGATGCGGCGGAGTTCTTTCGGGCCCAAGAAGGGAGCTCGATGGATAAGCTGTTCTTGACAAAGTACGTCGTGCCAGAACATCAGGTACCCTTTGCCGATCAGATGAAGCAGCTGGTCGAGCTGCACAGGGTGGCCAAACTGGCCATGAAGGATTTGATAATCCGGTTGTGGCCGGCCGAGGTGATACCAAACAGTTACTTTGGCCTCATGAAGCGGGTGGTAGAGGCCTCTCCTCGGCTAGACATCGTCAAGCGATCAGTCTGTATCGAAGGTTCCTGCATGGCCTTCGCGCGCTGCAAGATGTGGTGGGCAAAGATGAACGCCGTCGAGGTGGCCAAGGGGCCGCCAGAGGGCAAGGAGCACCGCACACCTGAGCGATATTTTACGGATGTCCTCGAAGAGTCTCGGCTCGCAGCAGCGCAGTGCGGGTAGGACATTGTTTTCGAATGAATACACTCATGTTTTATCCTTGCCTTGTATGATAAAAACAAAGCCGGTTTGCAGTATAATGCTTATTATGTTTTAATTTTATCCTCCTGTGCGGCCGTGTTGTATTTATTCTGAGGGTTGGCCAGTCGTCGGCTTCTGCCCTCATGTAGGTAGTATAGAGGTATTCGGGGTGGGATCTAAACAATCCTGATCCAATTATATGGTCCTTGAAGGAGTTGTTTAGCGCAACGAACCAAGCAATCAGACTATGCGGCTTAAGCGCCCTCACTTAGCCATAGGAGTTTTATAATAAAACATGGGTGCAGCCCCTGGGATACGAACCAGAGTGCTATCAGTGTCTGATTGGGAAGTACTGATCCTTCCCGTGACGTGGAAAAAATCTCTAACGATTTGTGACCTTCGAACAGCTGACTGGCTCTCGCCGCATCATTACAGTCAGTTTTCGGCTTTCTCTACTGAGGTGCTCATCCGGTTTAGGCCAGGGCACAATCGCAGTTGTTCTCCCTTTACTACCCTAGCCGATGTAGCGGAACGTAGGGTAGCAAGCACAGGAGCTGGGCAACCCAACTATTGACCAAAGACAAGATTCGGAGCCAATGCACATAATGCTAAATTCGGAGTGCTAAGCTTATCGATAAGAAGTGTTCGGACTTTGCTGCTGTATTACGGGGCGATCATGAGCCCCTGGCGAATATGAAACGTGCAAAATTGCACGGATGCGGTCGATAAGCAAATCGAAATAAGATGCAATAAAAAGCGAAACACACAAAAACTGGGCCTTAAACTGTTTTTATTATAACCGGATTGATATGTCAAGGCGTATCTTGTATAGATAATGCGATAAGCATCTGGGCTATTTAACATGCCGGAATTTAGGGGGCACAGCGTGCGGGTCCTGAGAAATAAGTAGAAATACCATCAATAAGAACGTATAGAGGTTACCCTACACACCTATGCGGTTTGCCGCCTTTGTATGTCGATCCTTCAAAAGGACTGGTGATCAGGCCAGCGGGAAAAGGAACCTGAAACAAATAAAAAGAAAAAAAGGTGAAAGTACATGTGAGTCCCGGGTCGGTCGAGCCTTACTGTGGACCACAATCTATGCCTCCGTCGATGCCCATGGGATCTTAAGTGCGTAATTATGTATGCATGGTACTAGTGCCACTATGCGATCGGGACCGGGACGGAGGCCGGATTGCTACTCGAGCTCATGATGAGCCGGGCTGTCCTCTTGCAGCGTAGTCTAGACTCTTTTGATGGTGTCCAGGGGCTTGGCAGCCGGATTCCGGTTCTGCTTGAGAAGGCCGCTTTGTACCTCTGCTGCTAGGGCGGCGGTGTGTTCTTCTGTATGGAGAGAACGTTCTGTATTTCCATTGACTGTTATAACGCCGCGTGGACCGGGCATCTTGAGTTTAAGATAAGCATAATGTGGCACCGCGTTAAATCGAAGAAACGCAGTTCGTCCGAGCAGGGCATGATAGCCGCTGCGAAAGGGGACGATATCGAAGATGAGTTCTTCGCTACGGAAGTTGTCCGGTGATCCGAAGACCACCTCCAGCGTGATTGAGCCCGTACGATGGGCCTCTATGCCGGGGATGACTCCTTTAAAGGTAGTCTTTGTGGGCTTGATCCGTGAGGGGTTAATGCCCATTCTCCGCACTGTATCCTGATAGAGCAGGTTGAGGCGGTTACTACCGTCCATAAGGACACGTGTCAGGTGGAATCCGTCGATGATCGGATCTAGGACCAGCGTGGCTGAACCGCCATGACGAATACTAGTCAGAGGATCTCGTCGATCAAAGGTGATCGGGCATGACGACACGGATTAAATTTTGGGGCGATTGGCTCTACCACATAGACGTCCCTGAGTGCGCGCTTGTGCTCCCTTTTTGGGGATGTGTGTAGCATATATCATGTTCAACGTTTTGACCTAGGGGGGGGACTTCTTCTGTCCCCCTGTGTTCGGTTGCCGGGGCTCTTTGCCATCATCCTTGCTTTGTGATCCCTTTTCCTTGTTTTCGGCAATTAGCTTGCCTACCTGTTTGAAAATCCAACAATCCCTGTTGGTATGATTGGCTGGTTTATCTGGGGTGCCATGTATCTGGCACGGGCGATCAAGCATGCGGTCTAAGCTGGACGGTCCCTGATTGTTCCTTTTATATGGATTATTTCGTTGGCCAGACTTGGAGCCACTGAATCCGGCATTGACCATAGTGTCATCCGTGTTGTCACTGTTGTTTCGGCGTTTATGCCTGTTACGTCGGAGCCTACTGCTGCTGCTTTTGACCTCGGAGGGGTCTGCCTTGCTAGTTGTATTTTTGCTGCGAGCCAGCCAACTATCCTCACCTGTGCAAAAGTGGGTCATGAGTGCCATGAGGGCTGCCATAGATTTTGGCTTGTCTTGGCCGAGGTGGAGGGCGAGCCATTCATCATGGATGCTATGTTTAAAGGCCGCTAGGGCTTCGGCATCCGGACAGTTGATGATTTGGTTCTTTTTAGTTAGGAACCGAGTCCAGAACTGCCTGGCTGATTCTCCAGGTTGTTGAACTATATGGCTTAAGTCATCAGCGTCTGGTGGCTGGACATATGTTCCTTGGAAGTTGTCCAGGAAGGCTTCTTCCAAGTCCTCCCAGCTGCCGATGGAATTTTTGGGCAGGTTGTTAAGTCAGTGCCGAACTGGCCCTTTGAGCTTTAGTGGGAGGTATTTGATGGCGTGGAGATCATCTCCGCGAGCCATGTGGATATGGAGAATAAAATCCGCGATCCATACTGTGGGATTAGTTGTGTTGTCATATGATTCAATATTGACGGGCTTAAACCCCTCGAGGAGATCATGATCTAGTACTTCATCTATGAAGGAGAGGGGGTGTGCGGCGCCTCTATATCAAGCCGCGTCGCGACGTGGCTCTAATGGAGTCCTTCTGCGGCATTCAGCTCGGGCGTGGTTACGTTTGTCACGTCCTAATTGGTAGCCGTCGTCGTGTCTCGAGGCCCGTCCTCGCGATCTGTGGATTGATCTTGTATGTCCTGCTCTACCATCCAGGGTCTGCCGAAGGTCGTACATCTGATCTTGAGTTGTTTTGTCTCTATTTTTACGGGGAGGTGGGGCAGGCTGCTGCTTGGCTTGAGCAGCCGCTTTATCCCGACCGCGGGGTGGTCGGTCTGCCGCACTGCTTCAAACTCGTGGTGGTCATTCCGCATTACGCGAGGGAGGTATGGGCTTCTCCGGCGCCTCCTCATCAAACTGAGGTAGTAGTTTGCGTTTGGGGTAGCTCTTGACTAGGCACTTAAGGCCGTATTCTTTAGCTGTAAGGACATCAGTCCATCTGTCGACGAGAAGATCTTGTTTAGCTTGAAGCTGCTTTGTTTCTTGTTCAGGCTCCTCGCAGTGGCTATGAGTTGAAGCTTAAAGCGCTCCTACTCTAGAGGGTCCTCATGCATGATGAAGTTTTCGTTGCCGAGGCTCGTCTCTTCTTTGGAGGGAGGATGGTACCTATTGTCCTCCGAGTTTTCTTCTGTGGCATGTTCTTCAGGGTTGACTTGCCCTGGCTCCCGATTGTTACATTCGGCAGTTTGCTCATCAGGTTCTTCTGTTTCTTCGGTGCCATCCGGAGTGTTGTCCACTTCTGCGCCGGTATTGTTGTCCTTGCTGCAGCGGGATTTAGAGCGGCGCCACTGACGTCGGTGCTTTGGTTGTGTTTTAGGGGGCTCCTCCTTTGCTGGACTTTCCCTGTCATCGTCGCTGTTATTTTTCGGCGTGTCTACCATGTAGACATCATATGAGGAAGTGGTCGTCCAACGTCCAGTAAATGGCGGGTCCTGGCCCTACTCCTGATCAGCATCGTCGTCCATACCGTTGATGTCTTCGGAGTCGTAGTCAAGCACGTCGGTTAAGTCATCGACGGTGGCTATGAAGTGGGTGGTGGGTGGGAAACAAAATTCTCCCTCCTCAGCCCCTTTCCCGAACTGGTCATAGTTCGGTTGTGAGTTCCCTGCCAAGGACAGATTCTTAAAAGAGTTTAGGACATCGCCCAAAGGTGAGTGCTGAAAGATGTCTGCGGCGCTGAACTTGAAGATCGATAACCGATCGAGTTCGGTATCCGCGGACTTGCAAGGTTCGGAACTTATCGCCGGAGACGAGTCCGGGGTTCCGTTGATACAGGTATCATATGAAGTAGAATCTGTGTGAAGCTCCAACACCGCGGAAATCGGTAGCCTCCGTGATGGGGTTGATCTTCCCCTCTTCGGATGGCTCGATCTTCTCCAGATCTAAGACCAGAGCTGTTGCAGGAGCTATCTCCTGGATGTGGCCCGATGACAGGTTTAAGCTATGCTTATCGGGGCGAAGCGGAGCGGTTGCCGCGGTCTCGAATCCATCAGAGATCGAATCTCCACGAATGTTCGTGACGTAGTTCAAGCTTCCGGATATGACCTGATGGCCAGGGGCGTGGCTATCGATCTGCTCCAGATGGCCAAGAGAGTTGGCCCGTAGTATGAAGCCGCCGAATACGAAGATCTGTCCGAGGAGGAAGGTTCCTCCCTGGACGACATCATTATAGACGATCGAAGGGGCCATCAGACCCTTTGCCGACAGCACAGTGGAACTCTGAATGAAAGCACCAATGTCGGTGTCAAAACCGGCGGATCTCGGGTAGGGGGTCCCGAACTGTGCTTCTAAGGTCGATGGTAACAGGAGACAAGGGACATGATGTTTACCCAGGTTCGGGCCCTCTCTATGGAGGTAATACCCTACTTCCTGCTTGATTGATCTTGACGAATATGAGTGTTACAAGAGTTGATCTACCACGAGATCGTACAGGCCAAACCCTAGAAGCTAGCCTATGGTTATGATAATGAGTCTCCGTCTATCCGGACTCTCTCCGGTTTATATAGACACCGGAGAGATCTAGGGTTACATGGAGTCAGTTACATAAAAAGGAATCTACATATCCAACCTCCAAGCTTGCCTTCCATGCCAAGGAGAGTCCCATCCGGACACTAGTGCAGTCTTCGATCTTCGTATCTTCACAGCCCATCAGTCCGGCCCATCGCTAACAGGCCGGACGCCCGAGGACCCCTTAGTCCTAGACTCCCTCAGCGGGCCGTCAAGTCGAAGTACGATGGCATCGACGCCTTCGTATCGTATTGCTGGCCCGCTGCCTCATCTTTCGCCCTCTCCCCCGACACCGTCATCACCAGCCCTTTTCTGGGCGGCCGCCGGGATGTTCTCTTGGTGTCTTCTGCTGCTCATACCTCGCCTAGGCGCTCCTTTTTCCCTCTTACCATCTTGATCCGCTTCCTGAGGAGAGTGACAAGAAAGGGATTATGGGCATCTTATCTTTTTTTAGATCTTAAGCCTGCTGCACTTGTCGAATTTAGATTTTGTAATCCCTTGCCTATGTTTACATCTCGTATGAATTGTACTTGTTGATCAATGTACTAATGAAAAAGGTGTTTGCCGGGTTTCTGTGTGTGTGTACTGGGCCCACACCAAGGAACGAGTCCTTGTTTTTTTAAGTAAACAACATTGCCCGGCAACAGGCCTTGCCATCCTCCCACTTTATACCACGACTACACTCAAGCCGTTGGCGGGGGTAGGGGCAAAGTAGGATTGGGCCCCTCGTTTGTCTCCCCTCCACCGCAACTAAAACCAAATTCCAGTCCGAAAAAGATTCGGGTATAGGAAGGAAGGAGCATGGTGGCATGGGATTTCAGTGAGGTTTCATACGTTCAATTTCATACAGAAGTACGTGGCTGGGAAAAAGACTTATCTGAATCTGCTGCCCCTGGTAGCAATGGCTTGCCGGGGCCGAGGTGCCAACTCGTCTCCTTTCCTCCAAAAAGTTCCGGTGAAGCATCTGTGCAGCCTATAAACCAAAAAGGACTGGAAGGGACACAAAGAAACACATTCGACCTCTATGCTAGGGGTTAGCTGCCTCCAAGCACTATCAAACCTACCAGAGGGAAACTCAACCTAACATGCATGCTAATTCTTAGGGCGTCAGTGCTTCATTTATTTATCTGTTCCTCAGGGTCTGCGCCTGCTTTTTACATAGGGTTACATGCCTTGCCGGCAAGGCTAGTACAAAAGGGGGTTGCCGGGGCTCCCGGCAACCGCGACTCAGGGGTAAAACTTGTGAAGATGTTCAATATTCCAGGAATTGCTCACCGGAAGGCCGCCATCTGTTTCCAGGCGGACTGCGCCAGGCATGGTGACTCGTATTACCCGATAAGGGCCTTCCCACTTCGGCGTCAACATGTTTGAATTTTTGGCGGACTGGATTCGCCGAAGAACAAGGTCGCCTTCCTCAAGGCTTCCTGCATGAACCTTGCGGCAATGGTAGCGGCGCAAGGCTTGTTGGTAGCGAGCGGCGCGTACAGCAGCCTGAAGACGATCTTCCTCAAGGAGCGTCTCATCATCTTGGCGCAACTGCTCTTGCTCAATCTCATCATAAGGGAGCACTCGAGGCGACCCGTATATGAGTTTCATGGGGAGAACTGCTTCTGCCCCGTACACCAGGGGAAAGGGTGTCTGACCAGTGGCTTGATTTGGTGTCGTTCTGGTCGACCAAAGAACCGTTGGCAACTCATCAATCGAGCGCCTTCTGCACTTGTGCAACCTGTCAAAAGTTCTCGTCTTGAGGCCTTGCAACACTTCTGCATTCGCCCTCTCAGCCTGGCCGTTACTTCTGGGATGAGAAATAGAAGCAAAGCAAACCTTGCCGCCGAGGTCTTGGATGTACTGCATGAAGATGCGGCTCGTGAACTGCGTGCCGTTGTTGGTGATGACTCTATTTGGCACACCAAAATGGCAGACTAGTCCCTTGCAGAACTTGATGGCTAACTGTGCTGTCACCTTTCTCACTGGTTCCACTTCCGGACACTTTGTGAACTTGTCGATTGCGATGGACAAGTACTCAAAGCCCCCGACAACACGGGGAAAGGGGCCCAGTATATCGAGCCCCTAGACTGAAAATGGCCAGGAAAGAGGGATTATCTGAAGAGCTTGGGCTGGTTGATGAAGCTTCTTTGAATGGAACTGGCACGCTTCACACTTGGTTACTAGTGCAGTTGCATCCTGGAGAGCGGTGGGCCAGAAGAAACCTTGCCGGAACGCTTTGACGGCAATGACCCTTGACCCTATGTGAGAGCCACACATGCCTCCATGTATCTCTGCCAACAGCTTCAGTCCGTCCTCCCTAGGAATGCACTTCAATTTCACACCATTCTGTCTCCTTCTGTATAGGGCATCATCCACTAATGGGTACATGCTGGACCGACGGGCTACTTTCTCTGCCTCTTCCTATTCCTCAGGGAGCTCCCCTATTTGGAGGAAATGGACGGTGCGTTGTGCCCATGCTGGAGCCTGGAGCTGTATGACAAGGACTAAAGGCTCATCTTTGGCCATAAGGGCAGCTGCCTCTATGGTCTGGGCTTGGGGCCCTTCCGAAGGTTGCTGCTCCCCGGCAAGCTTGGGGCATCCGGCAACGTCCTTGCCTGCGGCTCCTAGGAGCTCAGCGGGAAAGTACTTGTCGGGGCCTGCCTTCCTTCGTTTATTCTATCCTGCTGATGGCTCAACGGATGGCTGGGTCAATTGAAGCAGAAAGGTACCTGGTTCCACAAGTAACTTGAGGGCAGCGTGTTTTGACAAGTCGTCGACAATGATGTTCTCTGCTCGGGAACATGCTCTGCCTGTAGACCGTCAAAACGCTCCTCCAACTACCTCACCTCATCCACATAGGCCTCCATCAACGGGCTTTGGTAATCCTTGTTAACCTGCTTGACGACAAGCTACGAATCGCCCCTGATGATGAGCTTCCTGATTCCGAGGTCTGCCGCGATACTGAGACCGGCAAGCAATCCCTCGTACTCTACAGTGTTGTTTGTTGATTTTTCCCAGGGAAAGGGCATCTGGACTACGTACTTGAGGCGCTCTTCGGTGGGTGCGACAAGCAGCACACTGGCACCAACACCTTGCAGTGAGAAAGCCCCATCAAAGTACATAATCCAATCACGGCTCATCTCCTTGCCGGGAAGGGTGGTCTCTTGAATCTCTTCGTCGGGCGGTGAGGTCCATTCTGCTATAAACTCTGCCGAGGCTCGGCTCTTGATTGTTGAAGTACTTTCAAACTAGAGGCCAAAGCTTGACAGCTCCAACGCCCACTCCACAATCCTCCCGGTCGCATCCGGGTTGTGCAAGATTCATTGCAAAGGGAGGCGGGTGACGACGGTGATCTCATGCGCTTGGAAATAGTGATGCAGCTTTCTCGAGGCCATGAGGAGGCCGAAAAGTAGCTTATGTATACCAGAATATCTTGATCTAGCCCCCTACAAGAGGGAACTGACCAAATAAACTGGGTGGTGCAACACCTTCTTCTTCTGTTCGACTTCGCCCACCCGCGCAGACTCTGTCTTGCCGGGGGCTCCGCCTTGCCGGCGTGAGGCCTTGTCGAGGAGAGCCCCGGCCCATCATCCGACGGCTCTGCCGTACTGCTGCTTCTTCCTCAAGTTCTCTCTACGCCACTAGCGCAGCACTGACCACTTGATTCGTCTCCGCTATATATAGCAGCAACGACTCTTGTGGTTTAGGCGCAACTAGTATTGGTGTGGAGGAGAGGCACCTCTTCAAATCTTGCAGTGCTGCCTCTGCCTCTGGAGTCCATTTCATTAGACCCACCTATTTTAGAACTTTGAAAAAGGGGAGGGTGCACTCAGCAGATTTGGAGATGAACCTACTTAGAGCAGCAACGCAGCCGGCGAGCCTACGGACGTCTTTGACCCGTCTTGGCGCCTCAATCTACTCAATTGCTTTGATCTTATCTGGATTTGCTTCAATTCCGCGTTGAGACACAAAGAACCCAAGAAGTTTGCCGGATGGGACGCTAAACACGCACTTCTCTGGGTTGAGCTTGAGGTTGATCTTGCGCAGGTTTGCAAATGTTTCCTCCAGATCCTGCACGAGCATGGCCCTGTCCTTGGTTTTGACCACTATATCATCCATATAAGCTTCCATATTTCTATGCAGCTGGGGCTCAAAACCAATTTGGACTGCTCGGGCAACGTCAAGCTAGCGCTTTCAACCCAAAAGGCATTCGTACAAAACAATACATACTACATGGGGTGATGAACATAGTCTTTTCTTCGTCTTCCTTCATCATGAAGATCTGGTGGTATCCTGAGTAGGCATCAAGGAATAACAGCAGGTCACACCTGGCAGTGGAGCCCACAATCTGGTCAATGTGTGGCAGAGGGAAAGGATCCTTTAGACATGCTTTATTGATATCTATGTAGTCAATACACAACCTCCATTTCCCATTTGCCTTACACACCACCACTGGATTGGCCAACCACGTGGTGTGGAGCACTCCTCTAACCAAGCCTGACGCCTCCAACTTCCTCATTTCCTCCATGATGAACTCTTGCCGCTCCAAAGCTTGCTTCCTGACCTTCTGCTTAATGGGCCGCGCATGAGGGCAAACAGCAAGATGCTGCTAAATCACCTCCCTGGGAACGTCGGAGATGTCAGATGCTTGCCACGCAAACCCATCAACATTCGCCCACAGGAAGGTGATAAGCGTGTTCCTATTTGTCGTTAAGGGTGGAGTTTATAGTAAAAGCCCCGCCCGTGCCGTCCTCCTTGATGGGCACCTTCTTGGTCTCTGGTGGTGCTGCCTTCGATTTCTTGCTCTTGTCGGTGGAGCTCTCTAGCACGTCCTCGATGGGAGCGTAGCACTCCAAAGTGGCACGCTTGCCGGAGTGGGTGCAGGAGGTCTTGCCGGAAGAGGTCTCACCGGAAGGGGCCTTGCTAGCAGAGGCAGAGGTCTTGCTGGTCTTCTTCCCTCCTGGGGCTTCAGCGGCAGGAGCAAGTGCCTTGGCGGCAGTTGCTGCAACTGCCTCTCGGTAGAGTTGGTCGGCGCAGATGAGTGCGTCTTTCTTGTCAGAGGGGACGGTGATGATGCTCAGTGGCCCAGGCATCTTCAACATGTTATTGGCGTAATGTGACGCCGCCATGAACTTGGCCAGCGCTGGGCGGCCAAGGATCCCATTGTAGGGCAAGGGGATCTTGGCGACATCAAAAACGATCTTCTTCGTACTATAATTCAGCTCACCCCCTAATGTAACGGGCAACGTGATTTTACCTTTCGGCTGACTCCTCCCCGGGTTGACCCATTGAAACGTGCCCAACTCCTCGAGATCTCCATCGAGGATTTGTAGCCTCTCAACCACAGTGGGCAAGATCATGTTTAGACTGGCCCCACCGTCAACTAGCACTTTTGTCACCTTGAGGTTGGGTATTGTTGGTGAAACCCACAACGGCAAACACCCGACTGCAGTTGTGCAATCAGGGTGATCCTCGGTGTCAAAAATCATAGGTGTGCTCGACCACTTGAGTGGCTTCTAGGCATCGAACGATGGCTCCGCCGTAGTGACCTCACGCGCCCACTGCTTCAGTCGGTGGTGAGAGGTGTGCAACGAGGCGCCGCTGTCGACGCACATGGCCTCCATAGCTTTCTGGAACTCATGCTCACTGGACTCATCGTCCTCATCATGATCATTGTGTCCCTCCTTCTTTTCGCATCCCCGAGCGGTCCTTTTTTTTTATTATCCTTGTCGCGGCGGCCTCCTCGACCGCCACGCTTCTTGCTGGACACCTCAGCACCATCCTGGCCCTTCTCCTTATCGCTCCTCTCATACTCAGCTTTCTACTTTTTCGCAAGCAGCTCAACATGCCGGCAATTCTGGAGGACATGGCCCTTGGTGTGATGGATCTTACAGTACTGCTTGTCGGAGCCTCCTGGCTTGTTGGCAGCCGCCAAGGCCCGGCTGGCGGACCCGGCAACTTCCTTGCCGGGGTCGTCAGCCTTGGCCCTCTTAGCGGTGCCTGGGTCACCAGATCCCTCGACGGCAAGCACAGTCTTTCCCTTACGCTTCCTATTGCAGCGTCGGCCCTTCTTTGCCGGGGCGACGACGTCTTCATCTGTGGAGTCAGTTTCCGCGCCGGCATCTTCGCCGGGGTACTTTCTCCCCTCTTCAGCCTGAGCACATCTATCGGGCAGAACATAAAGCTCGGCTACATGCTTGACCTTGTTCATCGCCAGCTCCCCACGCATCTTGCGGTTGCGCACATTCTGATGAAATGCACTGATAACGGTGGCAGGATGAACATCTGGGATGTTGTACTGCATGCGACTGAACCTTTGTATATACTTGCGTAGGGGTTCACCCTCCTTCTATGGGATGACATGCAAATCACATGCCTGGCCAGGAGCTTGGTGGCCCCCGGTAAAGGCACCAACAAACTCGTGGCACAGATCCGACCAAGAAGAAATGGAATCCACTAGTAGGTGCATCAACCAGGACATGACGTTGGGCTTAAGTGCCAATGGAAAGTAGTTGGCGAGCACCTTGTCGTCGCGAGCCCCGGTGGCTTGCATCGCGATGGTGTAGATGCTGAGGAACTCCGACGGGTGAGTCTTGCCATTGTACTTTTCCCTGATATCAAACTTGAACGTGCAGTGGGAGGGCCATTAGAATTATAGTAGCTCATGGGTAAAGGCTAGACAACCCACCTCGTAAGGTAGGTCAACGGAACCCCCCGGCGCTGGGCGGTCCATAGTGGGCCCCGCATGTCTATCTGACTGATAGCGTGCCCCCCGTCGCCGCTTGATAGTGGTCCGAGCGTGTTCTTGGGCTCGCTCCTGAAGAACTTGATGTTGGTCATAGCGGGCTCGCGTGTCAGACGACGCTATGGAAACATTGTCACAGGCGTCGGCCCGACGAGCTGGCGGCTGTTGTTGCTGGCGTGGGGGAGGAGAGTGCACCGTGGTTGCAGCACCTCCGGTCCTCCCACCACCAGCGTGCACCGGCTCTACGGAGTGCTGGCATGAGGGTCCCACTAGTTTCGGATCATCTTTATTGGCGAAGCTGATGAGGCTCCAAATGGTGGTTGTCCACTCGTTGAGCTTCTCCGCGACAGGAGGAAAGTCGAGGAGCAGTTGCACACGCGCCAACGCTTCTGCTGGCGTGGGTGGCAGCGAAAGCTGCATAGACCGTGACGTGCTCTGACTTCTAACCATGTTAGGAGGAGCTCTGTCACGGTCTCGCGGTCGCGCACCGTTTCCGCCAGTGTCTGGGTGTGCATGCTGGCCCGGTGCATCACGCGAGTGAAGCAAAGGGCTCTTCCCGCAGCAGTGCCCAGGGGCACCGGCTTTGCTCGTCACGCGCGACCTGGGAAGGCCGCGGCGAAAATGCCGGCTGGGGCGTCCTGGAGGTTGCCGCGCCGCCCGTGGGAAGCACGGCCCCATCCTTGGACCCAGCGGCATGCGGCTCATCGTCTTGAGCTCGAACGATGTCGCTCACCTGGCTCCGGTCGCCAGGGTGTCGTGGAGGCTCACGGGCCGCACCTCCGCCACCATCCGTGGCCGCCCCGTCGCCCGGGCGCACTGGTATGGGCGGTTCGGCTCCAAACAAACCGATCACCGTGATCCCCTTCTTCTTGGTAGCCATGGCGATGAAGAAGTTGATGCGCTAACTTCTAGACCATATTTTCACAACCTCACTCCCCCTACCCGTCGCGCCAAAGATGTCGGGGAAAATGATACCTATGGGATCCTGAGGATCCCTTCTACGGTTGGCGGGGGTGATGAGCTGCGCAAAGAGCAGGTCCAGACGATTAGCGTGAGGGGATTTTTACCCAAGTTTGGGCCACAAACGATGTGTAATACCCTAGTCCTGCCTGTTTGTGTTTATTTCGTGTTCTTGTGTTCTTGGACTAGCTACTATGCGTGCATAGTTCCAAAAGACCGAACCCTTCCACGGTACGCCTCGTGTCGACGTAAATGACAATGGGTAGCCTATCCGGCTCCCCTGGCTCTTCAAAAAATATCGGACCGATTGCGCCCTCAAACACCCAAGAACCAGGGCCGCCTTCTCCTAGCCAGCTGTCCCACCGACCGGCTACCAGAGGGTGGCAAGGCTCAACAATCCCTCTCGATGAGGGCCGACTCCTAGCAGTCGGCCATCAGATGGCCGGCTCCTAGCAGGCCGCCCAGCTCACACCCTCAAAGTTTCACCCACATAACGGCGATAGGACGGGGCATGGCTACAGTGGAGCCTGCCACCCCCGAATCCCGGAGCTAGTGTGGCCACAGTGCGTCGTACGAGGCGGCCACTCCCCGTCCGGTGCAGCACTGTTGCCATGTTGACCATGACATCACCCACGGCAGGCTGTCAGTACGGCCCGCAGGCGGTGGGCCCCTCCTACCAGAGAGATACCAGAAGGCGGCCAAGCTTCACCAGTCGGCCTGGGGAGAAGCCGGCTGCCAACAGTCGGCTCACTCCCCACCATGGAAGTTTGTGCACCATTGAGACAATAGGATGGGGTAAGGCTACAGTGAAAGCCCGCTAGGCGGCGGCACTGTAGCCATGCTTACCCCGACCAAGCTATCGTCATCAGGAGCAAGGCTACAGTAACCAGCAGCCGACAAGACCCCCCAGGCGGTGGGCCCAGCCTGTCAGCCAAGCGAACGGCAGCTGGCTAGACCCACCAGTCAGCGGGCCCCAGCGGCCGGCGGAGAAGCCGGCGACTACAAACACTGATGGCATGGACCCACACCCAGCCAGATTACCATTTTACCCTTTAGGGGTAGGCCTATATAAACCCCCCAGGGCACCCATGCAAAGGGTTGATCTCTTAGAGTTTTAGACACCACATAGAGAGAAGAGGAGAGCTAGCCTTGCCTTTCTTCTTCCTCTAGCCGAACAGCTCAAGGAGCCTCTTGTAGCTACTTTTTTTGATCTAGTGATCATGCAGAGACCCCGCAAAGCAGGAGTAGGGGTGTTATCTCCTAGGAGAGCCCCGAACCTGGGTAAGATTCGCCGGCATGCATGTCTTCGCCTTATCCAGGGTCCAGGCACCGGCGATGTCTTATTGGCTCCCACAATGATAAGCCACCCGTTGGCATATGTCGGACCTACCACCCGACATTTGGTGCCCACCGTGGGGCCAGGTGCACCATCGTCCGGAGACCTACTCTGGACAGGAACCCTTTTCCTCCCCAGCAAGCGTAGCCAGCCTGGCACGCCCAATGGCGCTTGCCCCGATGTGTCGAATGGCATCGATGACACCTATACAGCGAGCTGCCTCACTGATCTTCTTGGCGAGGTTCGCCTCTCCGACGAGCCCGCGTCCGACGTGGGCACAGATAGCCTCGAGAGCTTCTCGTCAACCTCCTTGACCAGTTCCACGTCGCCAGCGAGCCTGCTGTGGACTTGGAGTCGGTCGGCTCCACCGACCCGATGCTGGTCAACTCTGACATGGCATCGCTTGACGCCTCCCCACCAATGTGGTGGTCATCGACGACCCTCTTCCTCGAGCCGACAGCTGCGGCAGCATCGTCACTAAGGTGCTGGTCATCAGCTATGGTGGCGCCTGAGAACATCCACGATACCTTGCAGACGGCGCTGCATGACCTGTCCGCCCCCATCCCAGCCGATGCCGACACCGACATGCTGGAGGCCCGCCTCCTTTCCCTCGTCGAGAACGGCAAGAAGATAGCCTCCATGAGACGCCTCACTGAAGCTTACCAGCGTGAGGTGGTCGCGCCGCCTCGGGCACGCCGCCTGCTGGCGGACCTAGCCGGATTGGCGCCATCAAGAAGCGTGGTGCAGCCATCGCCAGCATGCTGGGTGCCGACCGCCCAGTCTACCCCACAACACTCGAGAACCTGCGTGCGGCCCAGGTGGCCGTAGACGAGATGGACGGGCTGGAGGGCGACGAGCTTCACTGCATGACCAGACGCGTTCAGCAGCTGATTGACGCAGCCACAAAGCGGCATGAAGCTGGCGCCCGTGCTGAAAGTCCTCCCCCACGCCAAGAGCATGACGCGACATCCCGGACGCCGACTGCAGGCGGAGCCCACGAGCTAACGGACAAGGGGCTGACTGCTAGCCACAGTCGGACTCGCCTCTCCATCGAGCGTGACACTGAAGGCCTCCCCCGAGCCATGGAGCAACGAGGCAACCCGCCTCCTCCTCTGCCTCGCGGGGAGAGATATCCTACCCCGCCGCCTGTCACGCACCCGACGCTCAGCGGACGACTGGGCCGCCACGAAGGAATCGGCGAGAATGATGCCCGCCACTGGATCGACCGCCTGGCGCGATCCCTGGCGCTAGAAGAAGAAGATGATGTCGGCCCACCCTGCTTCGGCCCCCGCATCCGCGACGAGCCCTTCCCCAAGGGGTTCTCGCTCCCAAGAGACACACCAAAATACAACGGCTCGGTGAAACCGGAAGGCTGGTTGATCGACTACTCCACTGCAGTCAGCATAGCAAATGGCAACAGGCGCGTTGCCGTGAAGTACGTCGCCCTCATGCTTCAGGGCACGACACACAGCTGGCTGAACAGCCTCAAGCCCTACAGCGTCAACAGCTGGCTAGACTTCACGGAAGTCTTCATTCGCAACTTCACCAGCACATACAAGCGGCCTTCCAAGCCCCGCCAGCTCTCCTTGTGCGTCCAAGGCCCCAACAAATCGACTCGCGACTACCTCACGCGCAGGGCCGAGCTCCGCAACTCTTGTGAGGGCGTGCATGAGGTGCAAGCAATAGAGTACTTCACCGCCAGGTGCCGGGAAGGCACCCTCCTCAAGCACTGACTTCTTGCGACGAGCCGGCTACACTCGACGAGCTGCTGATCATAGCAGACAAATACGCCACGGCCGACTCTTTGATGAAGACCGAGCTCCGAGTGGACGCCTCTAGAAAGGTGCTTCCTCTGGCTCCAAGGACGCCAGTTGGCGACTCCAATTGGTGCCCACATCCGAATGATAACAAGCGCAAGGCTCCTGTGCCGCCTCCCACCAGTGGGCAGGTGGCCACAGTCGAAGACGAACGCCCTGAAGGGCAGCGCGCAACCAAGTGTCCGAAAGGCGGTAGGCCGGCTTGGAAGCCGGCTTTCTCCTACAAGCAAACCCTTGATGCCCACTGCAAGTTCCACAGCGGCACGAAGCCGTCCAACCACATTACCTAGAAATGTCATTGGCTCACACAGATCTCCAAGGGCGAAGGACTACTGCCCCCTCTGCCTGCTGGCCAGCCGCCTCCAGCTCCTCAGCAGCCGGCCGCTCGCCCAGCAGTTGGAGCCGTTCAAGATGAGTTCCCTGACGAGCATGCAGCCTACGTCATCTTCACAAGCCAAGCTGAGGAGAGGTGCAGCTGGTGCCGACAGCACCAAGAAGTCAATGTAGTTGCCTCCAAGGATCCCGAATTTATGCATTAGTCTGAAAAGCCTATCGGGTAGAGTCAGGCTGATTAACCAGAGGTGATGCCATCTCCAGGCTCTTATACGTTGGTGTTGGATGCCACCTTCGCCACAGAAAGGCGAGGTACTCGCTTCTCCCGAGTTCTAATCGGTGGTGGGAGAAGCATGAACATCCTATACTGAGACACCATGGAGAAGTTGAACATCAAGATGAAGCAACTTTTGCCCAGTCGGACCGTGTTCCATGGCATTGTACCCGGCATGTCCTGCTCACCAATCGGCAAGATGAAGATAGATGTTCTTTTCAGAGACAAGGATCACTTCCACTATGAAGCAGTCTGGTTTGAAGTGGTGGATCTAGAGAGCCCTTACCACGCTTTACTTGGCCGACCTGCCTTGGCCAAGTTCATGGCTGTGCCCCACTATGCTTACCTCAAGATGAAGATGCAGAGTTCCAAGGGCATCATCACCATAGTCGGAGACTACAAGAAATCCTCCGCTTGTGCTGCAGCCAACAGTCTGCTGGCTGAGTCCCTCGTAATTGCAGCTGAGAAGAAGATCCTCGTCCGGGTTGTGGCCATGGCCGGCAAGCAGCCGGACCTGTCGCCTAGCCCCAAGGAGTGCGAGGCTTAGGGCTCCTTCTAGCTAGCCAGGGAAACAAAGAAGATACCTTTGGACCCAGAGCACCCGGAGAGGTTTGCTGTTGCAGGAGCAAACCTGGACATCAAATAGGAAAGCAAGCTCGTCGATTTCCTCCGTGGGAATTGGGATATCTTTGCATGGTCCCTCAAGGACATGCCGGGTGTCCCGACGGATTTCGCAGAGCACAAGCTACATGTCCGGGCAGATACAAAACCAGTCAAGCAGCCCCTTCGTCGACTGTCGGAGGAGAAGAGAAGAATTGTTGGTGAAGAGATAGCCCGGCTTCTGGCAGCCAACTTCGTTATGGAGCTATTCTTTCCAGAATGGCTGGCCAATCCGGTCCTTGTGCTGAAGAAGAACAAGAAGTGGCACATGTGCATAGACTACACCAGCCTCAACAAAGCTTGCCCCAAAGATCCGTTTGCTTTGCCCCGGATTGACCAAGTGACAAACTCCACAGCTGGATGCGAGCTGTTGAGTTTCTTGGATGCCTACTCAGGTTACCATTAGATCAAGATGGATCCAGCTAACTGCCTGAAGACTTCCTTCATCACACCATTTGAAGCTTTCTGCTACCTGACTATGACATTCGGCTTGAGAAATGTCGGTTCCACTTTTCAGCGTTGCATGCAGAAATGCCTCCTCAAGCAACTCGGCAAAAATGCCCACGTCTATATAGACGATATTGTGGTGAACACGGAGAAGCACAACACCCTACTGGAATATCTCAAAGAAACATTTGACAACTTGCGCCGATTTCAGATCAAGCTCAACCTGGAGAAATGCATGTTCGGAGTGCCAGCCGGCCAGCTCCTAGGCTTCCTGGTCTCTGAACGCGGCATCGAGTGCAACCCAGTGAAGATCAAGGCCATAGAAAGGATGGAGATTCCCACCCGGCTTCGAGATGTCCAAAACTTCACCGGGTCCCTGGCTTCCCTTAACCGCTTCATCAGTCGGCTAGGAGAGAAGGCTCTCCCCCTGTATCAGCTCATGGGGAAATCCAGTCATTTCGAGTAGAACAACCAGGCGACCGAAGCCTTTCACAAGTTGAATAAGATGTTGACCACGCCGCATGTCCTGGCGGCACCGACTGAGAAAGAGACCATGCTCCTTTACATTGCCGCAATCAGCCGAGAGGTCAGCACTGTCATCGTGGTTCAGCGCCCAAAAGAAGGCTGAGCTTAGCTGGTCCAGAGGCTGGTGTATTATTTGAACGAAGTGTTGTCAACCTCAAAGTAGAATTATCCCCACTACTAGAAGATGTGCTATGGCATGTACTTTGCCGCCTAGAAGCTCAAGCCCTACTTTCAAGAGCACCCCATCACGGTCGTTTGCACTGCCCCGCTCGCTGAGATCATAGGCAGCCGGGATGCATTCGGCCGGTGGCCAAGTGGGCCTTTGCACTGGCTCCTTACACAATCTTCTACCAGCCGCGCACCGCCATCAAGTCCCAAGTGTTGGCCTACTTCCTTGTCGACTGGGACGAGACCCAGTACCTGCCACCGGCACCCAACTCCACCCATTGGTGGATGCACTTCGACGGATCCAGGATGCGCACCGGATTGGGAGCCGGCATCGTCCTCACCTCTCCCAAAGGTGACAAGCTCAGATGCGCATTTCAAATCCATTTTGCCGCCTCCAACAACGTGGCCGAGTACAAGGCGCTCATACATGGGCTCCGGCTGGCCAAAGAGCTCGGCATCTGCCAGATCCTGTGCTATGGCGAATCGGACTTGGTAATCCAGCAATCATCCGGCGATTGGGATGCCAAGGACGCAAACATGGCAAGCTACCGCTTCCTCGTGCAGCAGCTCAGCGGATACTTTGAAGGGTGCGAGTCTCTGCATGTGCCACGGGCCGACAACGAGCAAGCAGATGCCCTGGCATGAATCGGCTCCACCCGGCAAGCTATACCAACCAGCGTCTCCCTCCAGCGCCTCCTCAAGCCGTCTGTCAAGCCATCTCCAGAGTCAGACTCCATCTTCATGCCGCCTGATCTTGAGGCAGTTGGATCCAACTTGGGGAACCCAACAAGCGGCTCAGAGAATGCTGTAGTCGCACCCGGCTTGGGGACTACAGAACCCGGCCCGGGGACTAGAGCAGTCGGCCCTGGGACTACAACGACATTGCAGGCGGTGGCCGGCCCCAACTCTTCATCATCCAACCCACCCGCCCTGGTTGAAGTAATTGTGTTGGCAATAGAAGAACTCGCAGGTCCATCATGGGCCCAGCTCATCCTCAACTTCCTGTGAACAGAGTGCTGTCGACTGATGAGATCTCGGAAAGACAAGTCCTACGCCGAGCCGGAGCATACACAATAGTGAACAGAGAACTCATTAGGCGCAGTGTCACTGGAGTCTTCCAGCGCTACGTCGAGCCAGAGAAGGGCATTGCAATCCTTAAGGATATCCACCAAGGCGAATGCGGTCACGACGCGACCTCAAGATCACTCGTCGCCAAAGCTTTCCGCCATGGCCTCTTCTGGCTGACTGCTTTGGAAGAAGCCAAAGAGTTGTTCAAACACTGCAAAGGTTGCCAAGTTTTTAGCTCCAAGCAAGATTTGCCGGCTTCTGCACTCAAGACCATCCCCCTCACCTGGCCTTTTGCCGTCTGGGGGCTGGACATGGTGAGCCCATTCAAGACGGCACGTGGCGGCATGACACACCTGCTTGTCGCTGTGGACAAGTTCACCAAATGGATTGAAGCGAAGCCAATCAACAAGCTAAATGGGCCGACTACTGTGACATTCATCGCTGACATCACCACCCAGTACGGCAAACTGCACAGCATCATCACTGACAACGGCACGAATTTTGCCAAGGGAGCATTGGCACGTTTCTGCGCGACGCAGGGCATCCGACTGGACTTAGCGTCCATTGCGCACCCGCAGTCAAACGGCCAAGTCGAGCGAGCAAACGGCCTCATCCTGTCTGGCATCAAGCCCCGACTGGTCATACCTCTAGAGGGCTCGGCCGACTGCTGGCTTGAGGAGCTGTCGGCCGTCCTCTGGAGCTTGCATACCACCCCGAACAAATCAACCGGCTTCACTCCTTTGTTCCTTGTATATGGTGCCGAGGCTGTCATCCCAACTGACATCGAGTTCGACTCACCTCGAGTTACCATGTACACGGAAGCGGAGGCCAAGGAAGCACAAGAAGACGATGTTGACATGCTGGAAGAAGGTCGGCTGTTAGCACTTCACCGGTCCGCCATCTACCAGCAGGGTTTGCGCCATTACCACAGTCAGAAGGTCAAGCCAAGATCCTTCCAAGAGGGCGATCTTGTGCTCCGGCTGATCCAGCGAATAGCCGGCTAGAACAAGCTCTCGGCCCCTTGGCAAGGCCCCTTCGTCATCAGCAAGGTCTTGGGCAATGACTCTTACTACCTGATCGACACACAGAAGCCCAAGGCGCGCAAGAGAGATGATTCCGGCAAGGAGTCGGAACGATCATGGAACACCAATCTCCTCTGAAGATTTTACAGTTAAATGCAATATGTACCATGCTATCTTTTGTATTAAGTACAAGACATCGGGCTCCCCGAGGAGAACTCGGGGACTACCCTCTTTTATCTATATGATGAGTATCATGCCTATGAATATGTTACTACATTTGTTTTTCTGTACAGCACCGGGTTTGACCAGTCGGCCCGGGGACTTGCCGCCTTGAATTATGCTAAGTTCCGCCTGAAGTCAGACAAGTAGTGTGCCGGCATCTAAGGCCTCTCTTGCCAAAAGCCGCAGCTCGCAGAATCGACTGCCCGACTGGCAAGAGATAAACGCAGGAAAAGATGTCCACACGACAAACGGCTAAGGACCAACGGGCTTACATAACACAAGCCGGCTTCCCACCCTGCCAACCGACTGTTAAGCAGCCGGCTGGCCGGCTTCCCACTCACCTTGCTACAATCTAAGAAATCTAAAGTACTTGCCCTCCCACACGGCCAAGTAATTTCCCACCCACAGACTGCAGATCAGCTGTCCGGCTGGGAAGGCGGCGACCAAGGGAGGGCGGCAAAGGAAACAGCCGAAAAAGATAAAAAGCAAGCACAGTCGGAAGTCGAACACACACAACATTATATCTACACAAAAGGCCTTCGAAGGGCCGACATTCAACTTAGTCTGAATACACCCCCAGTGGGTGGAACTGTGTGAATTTAACAAATATTGTTCCAAAAGTAAACAAACGGGAAAGCAAAGATAAAGATGGCGGCTCAGGCCAAAGGTGCAACAAGCGAGTTGGGCAGGTCCGCAGAGACGGCAGAGTTGGGCAGGTCAGCCTGAACCACTCCTCCGGCAGAGCAACGCCATCGTCGTTCAGTTCAGGGTCAAAGGCGCTGGTGTCGGTGTACTCGGCGATCACCGAGGCGTGCTGGATGATAGCCGGCCGCACCACCTCCAGCTCCTCTATGGCCTCCTGCCGCCATGTGGTTAGCTAGGTCAAGTCCAACCCGGGATACCACGCTCGGATGAACTCCAGCGCCCTCCTGGCGCTGGCCCAAGCTGTAGAAGCCTTCCAGGCCTCGAAGCGGCCAACCGCCACCTCCAGCCAGTCGGTAGTCCGATTGGGAGTGCAGGGAATCACTTCGCCAGGCCAGAGGGCGGACATCACTTGGGCTCCAACGCGCTGAATTCGGCGGAGCATCCGGTGAGCCGGCTAGAGACGGGCTTGGATGGCCAGAAGTTGCTCCTCGAGCGACCCGCGAGCATCTGGCACAATCTCAGCACCAGCCTGCCTCTACATGTTGCGGTGGCCCTCGATGATGTGGCTGGCGGCAACGGAATAACCGTGGAAGTACTCTGCATGAAGAAGAAAAGAAAAGAAAAAACACAGAGTTAGAAGTCGGACCAAGCGGCAGGTGGCAAACAAAGGGACGAAGAGGAAGGCGGCTTACCGTTAACCAGGTCTTCAATCTGGCCGTAGCCGTCACTCAGCGCCTGCCTCGACTCGGCCCAGTTCGCCGCCTCGGTTCGTACTTGGCTTGGAGGGCGGCCTCGCTGTCCTTCACCGCCTTCAGGGCCGCCTTGTGGCTCTCCTCCTGATCGGCCAGCTTCTAGGCCAGGTGGTCGCGCTCCTTAGCCAAGGTGTTGCACTCAGCCTCCTTGATGCGTAGGGCGGTCTGGGCCTCACCCAATTGCTGTCGCAGGTCGGTGTTGGCCTCTGCAGAAATAGCAAAGAAGAAAAAGCAATAGGAAAGAAGTCACCAGGAAAGATCGAGCCCGACTGCTCCGTAGTCGGCCCGAATCTCGGGGAGTAGACCCGGTGGGTGCGCTGACGTGCCCCCACGAGAGACAGAGGATGGAACATTTACTCCGGCTCTCAGAAAGGTCGGCCGTCTTCTGAGTCAGCGCCCGGGTATGGGATTTGAAGGCGGCCGCGTGGAGATTATGATAGTCCTGCAAGAGGAGACAGACAAACAAACAAGGACAAGTTAGCACCCGAAGTCTACTAAGAAGTTCCAAGCCACCTGCTCAGCAGCCGACTCGGAACTCGGGGACTACACCCAGTGGGTGCGCTGACGCGCCCCCACGAAAGAGTTCAAGAACAAGAAGCAAAAAGACGAGAAGCTTACCTGGATGGCCTTCTGCGTCGCCAAGAACTCTTGGTTGTACCTCTTCAGCACAGCAGCCTAGGACTGAAGCTGGTCCAGACGTCTTGTGCCGCTGCATTCAGCTTCGCCGTCCCGCCACCCGGTGTCCATCTCGGCGAGCTGACGCTCGCCGTCTCCACATCCTGGGCCGATGAGCTCGAGCCCGCGGCCTTTTGGGGGTTTGGCGTCGAGGTTGCCTTCCCTGCGCGCTGGCACACTAACGGCTGGACCACAAGGTCTGCCCTCACAGCCGGCTCGCCTCCAGCCTGCGGCACATGCGGTGCACTGGGCTGGCCGCCTTGGTCCGCCCCAGTCGGCACTGTCGTAGCCGCCTCCTTTTCCGGGGTGACGGTGTCGCCCTCCTCTCTCTCTATCGCCGGCTGGTGGTCGCCGGCTCCCTCAGGCGGCACCACCGGGATCTCAGGCGCCACGAAGCGGAGGGGGATGATGAGCTGCAGAGGCTGATTGCACAAGGCCTCCTCCGCCTGCGCCGCGGCTGCGGCGTCTGCCTGGGCCTTGGCCGTTGCGTCAGCTTGCACCCTCGCCGTCTCCTCCGCCGCCTCCTACGCTGCCTTGGCGGCAGCCGCCTTCTGCTGCTTGAGCTCCCGCTCCTCTCGCGCCTCCCGTGTGTTCCCCTCCGTCGCCGCCTGAAGCTCGACGCGAGGGTCCACGTGGTGGGCGCTGGTGGAGCCGCTTGCCGCCCCAACCACGGAGGTAGCGGTAGTCCGCTCAAGAGAGAGCGGAGCCCTGTTTCCAAGACAAGACAAAGAAAAGTTAGAAGAAAATGACAAGAAGAAAGAAAGAGCACGCGAGGGAGTCAGCACTTACGCAGAAACCATCTGCGGTTACTTCACCACCTTGTGGATGTAACGCCCTGGATTCGATGAACCAGGTGCACGCCAGTTATTCGCCGTAGTTGCCATGTCATTTGCTTATGTGTTGCATTTTATCATGTCATCATGTGCATTGCATTGCATACGTGTTCGTCTCATGCATCCGAGCATTTTCCCCGTTGTCCGTTTTGCAATCCGGCGCTCCTATGCCCTCCAGCGTCCCCCTTTTGTCTCTCGTTGTGAGCGGGTGTTAAACTTTCTCGAAATGGACCGAGTCTTGCCATGCGGCCTTGGTATAGCACCGGTAGACCGCCTATCATGTTTCGTGCCATTCGGAGGACGTTTGGTATTTCAACGGTTAACCGGGTAAGCGTAAAGCCCCTCTCTCTTTGCAGCCCAACACACCTCCAAAGTGGCCCAAAACCCATCTAACTCCCCTCCATGCTCTCGGTCGTTCGATCACGATCGTTTGGGCAAAAACCGCTCCTCATTTGGACTCTCCTAGCTCCCTATGCCTATAAAAACGCCCTCCCCATCCATTTTCGCAGACGAAACCCTAGCCAAACCCCTCCCCGCCGCCGCCGGACACATCCGGATCGGGCCGGACATGTCCGCCCGCGCCTGCAGCCAATCCGCCCCTGCCACGTGGCGCACCGCCGCCTCCCTCCGCCGCGGCCCGTTCCAGCCCATGGCCGGCCCGCGCCGGCCCGCGCCGGGCCCGCCCGCGCCCGAGCCGTCCCCGCCGCCTGCGCCCGCGCCTCCTCGCCCGCGTGACCCGCCGCCCCGAGCTCCCGCTCGCCGCCGCCTCGGCGTCGGAGCCGCCCGCCGTCCGGCCGCGCCGTCCCCGGCCGGCCCTGCGCCGCCCCTCGCCGGTCGGCGCTCGCCTCCGCCCGGCCGTGCCCCGCGCCCCGCGTCGGCCCCGCGCGCCGCCCGGAAGGCTGCCGCCCTACCCGGAGCTCGCCGGCCTTCACCTCCGGCCGCCGCCCTCCGCCTCCGGCTCTCCCCGCCGCAGATCCGGCTGGGCCAGAACGGATCTGGTCGGCCCCGGCATCCTCCGGCCTCCTCCTCCTCCTCCCGCAGCTCCGGCGAGCGTTCTCCGGCGATCCTCGAGCTCCGTGCCCGGATCTGGATCTGAGATCCGAAGGTTGACTTTCCGCCTCCCAAAATTCCACTAAGTCCCCAGATCTGTGTAATTTTCATGCCATTTCGACCTGCCATATCTCTGTGCATGTAGCTCCGTTTCGTGCGTGTAATATGTCAAATTGTTCGCCTCAACGAGTACATCATTTCATTCCATTGCATCATATTCTTTTGAGGTCATCTAGATGCCCGAGTCATTGTTGCAAGAGTGCTTCATGATGTTTTCTGCTGTCTGTTATCAGAACGAGCTCTTTTGTCTTTTTTGCCATGATTGATGTGTGCATCCTATGAGGTTGATGTCTACATGTGTTTTGAACTATGCCATGCCATCTTTATAGTGGAGTATGCCATGTATTTTTGTGATCAATGTGGTGACTAGCACAAGCATGCAAACTAGGCATCGTGAAGTTGCTGATTTTAGTCCCTGTTCTGCTGTTATTTTGATGCCTTGTAAACTTGATGCTACAGAGAGATCCATGCATATTTTGAGTTACTTCAGTAAGGATGTTTTGAACATATGGTTGTCATCTATCCATTCATGCCTCTGGTTGCAATTATGGAGTAGTCTAGCATGTCATTTTCGTGCTCTACTTTTGCTTCAAAATGTTTCCTGGCAGATTGTTTACATGTTATTCAATTTGGCCAAGGTTGTTGCAGTTGATCGTTGCATGCTATGAACTTGTTCTTGACTTGGTTTGTTTCACAAACATGTCTTCTTGATGATGCTCTGCTTATATTTTCATGCAATGACTTGTGGTGTGTGAATCGATCTTGTTAAGTAGGGTAATTGATGTTGTTTTGCTAGGCTGAATCTGTTATTTCGTGATGCTATATAAACATGTTGCTACTAATCATTCTATGCATAATCTGGAGACGTTCACTAAATATGTTTTGATCTACATGTCATTATCTATCCATCCATGCCCCTAGTTGCATTTATGGCTTGCTGTAACTTGTTGTAATCTTGCTCCAAAGTTGCTTGATAATGTTTTTGTCAGCCTGTTAACATTAAGTTCAGTTGTTGTCATGTGTTTTGCTAGTGATCCATGTACCCTATGGACTTGCTCTTGCCATTCTTAGCTTCACAAATATGCCTTCTTACTGTTGGTTGCCTTGCCATGCCATGTTTTGCTCTTTAGTGAGTTGCACAAGCTCACCAACATGCCTTCATAATTATGTTCCTGCCATGTATGAATCTGTATTATAACTTGTTATGTTTACGTGGGTGCCATCATATTTGCTGATCCTTTTTGGCTTATGGTCACTAAGGGACTTTTGATCTATGCATTTATTAGTTTCATGCCATGCCTTTGTTTGCTATTATAAGTTCCTATAACATGTTCTTTGATAGCTCTAAACATTGCAACCTGATGTTATTCTCTGCAAAGTCTGAAATTGTTATTACTTGCAATCCTGCCATGTGTGTTTGAGCATGTTCTAGTAATTTCTGGAGATAGCTCAGTGTTCATGTTTTGTAATGCTTTACCTGTACATCATGTCCATGCCTTTTGTTATTATGTTAAGGTGCTGTAGCATATTGTTTTGATGCTTGCAATATGCCTAGTCGCTGTTTTGGACAGCTTGTCCTTTAAACTTGTATAGTGTGCATGTGTTGAACCGTTGCTCCGTTTTGAGTGTGCTCTATATGAAACTTGCTTGATTTTGCATGTAGCTTCATATTATCATGTTGCATCCATGTTTTGAGGTGGTTGCTTGATGTTTGGGTGCATTTTGCATCAATGCCATGTTTAGCTTGTTTTGCTCATATCTTCTAGGCCGTAGCTCCGAACTAAATGAACTTTATATGTAACCTGACTAGAATCTCGTGTAGATCATCTTGGTGCATCTTAACTTGTTGTTTATCAACTTGAACATAAGGTTTATTCAGATCTTGACCATTTTCGAAATATGCATATGAGGACTTACCGGAATTGTTATATGTTGTTCCCGACCTCATTTAAACTTGCCTTGATGTGTTGCTCTTGTTTGCATCATCTCTTGCCATGAGTAGCTTCATCTAGATTTGTCGTGCATCATGCTTGTTGTGCATCATGCCTTGTTCATGTGTGGTGTGTTTACTATGTTGTGTGCTTCTTCTCGATAGCTCCCGTTTCGTTGCGATCGTGAGGATTTGTTCGTCTATGCTTGGTTCATCTTCGTGGCTTCATCTTCTTCATGGACTTGTTCTTCTTCCTAGTGGGATTTCAGGCAAGATGACCGCTACCCTGGATCTCACTACTATCATTGCTATGCTAGTTGCTTCGTTCTATCGCTTTGCTGCGCTACCTATCACCTGTTTATCAAGCCTCCCATATTGCCATGAACCTCTAACCTTTGACACCTTTCCTATGCAAACCATTGCTTGGCTATGTTACCGCTTTTTCTCAGCCCCTCCTATAGCGTTGTTAGTTGCAGGTGAAGTTGAAGATTTCTCCATGGTGGACACGATTTTGGTTGGGATATCACAATATCTCTTATATTATTAATACATCTATATATTTGGTACAGGGTGGAAGGCTCGGCCTTATGCCTGGTGTTTTGTTCCACTCTTGCCGCCCTAGTTTCCGTCATACCAGTGTTATGTTCCCGGATTTTGCATTCCTTACGCGGTCGGGTGATTTATGGGACCCCCTTGACAGTTCGCTTTGAATAAAACTCCTCCAGCAAGGCCCAACCTTGGTTTTACCATTTGCCTCACCTAGCCCTTTTTCCCTTGGGAGTCGCGCTCTCGAGGGTCATCTTTATTTTATCCCCCCCGGGCCAGTGCTCGTCGTGAGTGTTGGTCCAACCTGTCAGCCGCCGGTGGCCACCAGGGGCAACTCTGGGCCGGCCTACCGGAAGTTTGGACAATCCGGTGTGCTCTAAGAACGAGATATGTGCAGCTCCTATCAGGATTTGTCGGCACATTCGGGCGGCTTTGCTGGTCTTGTTTTACCATTGTCGAAATGTCTTGTAAACCGGGATTCTGAGTCTGATCGGGTCTTCCTGGGAGAAGGTATATCCTTCGTTGATCGCGAGAGCTTATCATGGGCTAAGTTGGGACACCCCTGCAGGGTATAATATTTTGAAAGCCATGCCTGCGGTTATAGGTAGATGGGAATTTGTTAATGTCCGGTTGTAGATAACTTGACACCAGATCCGAATTAAAACGCATCAACCGTGTGTGTAGCCGTGATGGTCTCTTCTCGGCGGAGTCCGGGAAGTGAACACGGTTTCTGTGTTATGCTTGACGTAAGTAGGAGTTCAGGATCACTTCTTGATCATTACTAGTTGACGACCGTTCTGCTTGCTCTCTTCTCGCTCTTGTTTGCGTATGTTAGCCACCATATATGCTTAGTCGCTGCTGCAGCCTCGCCACTTTACCCCTTCCTTTCCCTTTAAGATTTGCTAGTCTTGATACCCATGGTAATGGGATTGCTGAGTCCTCGTGGCTCACAGATTACTACAACAACAGTTGCAGGTACAGGTTATGCGATGATCGTGACGCGAGAGCGATGTTTGCTTGTATTGGAGTTCTTCTTCTGCTCCTTCTTCGATCAGGGGATAGGTTCCATGTCGGCAGCCTGGGCTAGCAGGGTGGATGTCGTTTGAGTTTCTGTTTGTGGTTCATCCGTAGTCGGATGTTGATCTTATGTATGATGATGTTGTATTTGTGTGGCATTGTATGCCTCTTGTGTGTATCCCCATCTATTATGTAATGTTTAATGATATCCACCTTGCAAAAGCGTTTCAATATGCCGGTCTATCCTTGGTGGGACCTTCGAGTTCCTTTTGGATAGGGTCGCATATTGGGCGTGACAGTGGAAGCGGGTGGCCTTCGCGGCCGCTTCGTCCCGTTTGGTTGCCGCAACTGAGCCCTTGGGCTTCTTCAGCCGGCTGCCGAACAGGTTAGACGTGGCCTTGCTTCGGCCCGCCGCCTCAGGCAGCCGGCGCAGCAGATGAGGTCCTGCCTGGCTGGTCGGGCGCCGGCTGGCGACGAGGGGCGACTTCCCCCTCGTCGTCATCCGGCCAATCTTCAAGGCCGGCTCCGTGCCCGGAGCCACCTGCTTCGCCGTCTCCTCCCACGATGTCATCATCCAAGGCGGCCGCCCCCAAGTCAGGGTCGTCCACGTCACTCTCCGTCTGGTCGGGGAGATGTTCGCGCTCCGGCCCCGTGACGCTGGCTGCCGGGCTGGAGCAGGGGGCTCTGTTAAGATAAGTCGATTGGTCAAGTCAGCCAAGAAGAACTCGGGAACAAAAGAAAAGAGAAGAAAAAGAAACTCACCAAAGGCGGGGGATTGGCGAGTGAGTACGACTCGTTGCCGAACTGCCACTCCTCCGTGAGCTTGCAGTTGGCAAGGTAGTTCACCATGTGAGCTACCTCGTCGTGAGGCATCTCCTTGGTGCATAGCCCGCTTGGGTCGAGGTGCCCACTCATCTGACAGATCAGGTGAGGCCAGCCCTGGAGCGGGAGCACCCGGCATGCAATGAAGGCGGTGAGTAAGTCGGGCCCGGTCAAGCCCTCCGACCTGATCAGCACCTGAAGCCTCGCGACGGCGGCGGCTCCAGAAGGCGACAGCGTTCTAGCCCGGTAGGACGAGTTGGGTTGTTTCCCAGTCGGCGGGCCGGCTGCGTAAGCCGGCAGGTTGACCCATTCGCCCTTCGGGAAGATGCTCTTCACGTAGAAGTAGGACTGTTGCCACATCTTCACCGACTGGATCAGCGCGATAGGCGGAAAGGGGTTGTCGGCCACTGGCCTCCGCACTGCGACGAAGGCGCCGCATTGAGCCGGCACGCTCTTGACGATGGTGCCGAGCTTGGAGTAGAAGAATTCCCCCCAGAGCTCGATGGTGGGGAGGACGCCGAGGAAGCCTTCGCATAGAGTGACGAAGGCGGACATCAGCACCACCGTGTTCGGGGTTAGGGGGTGCGACTGGAGGTTGTAGAAGTCGAGGAAGGAGCAAAGGAAGCCGCTCACCGGTAGGCCGAAGCCGGGTAGGCAGTGCGAGCGGAAGATGACCCGCTCGCCCTCCTCCGGCGCTGGCGAGATCTCTCGCTCCGGTGCAAGGCGTACCCGCACATAATCTTCGCCAGGCAGCCGCCGTGTCTTGCGGAGAAAGTCGATGTGGTGCTCGTGTACGTTGGAGCCGTCCCAAGCTCTGGCGTGCACCATGACGGCGAGAGCTCGACGGAGAAGAGGTAGCGAAGGCGGAAGTGCACCCCCGCAACGGCGAAGCTGCGGCACCGCAAGGTTGCCGGAGAAGCTCTACAGCGGCAAGCAGCAGCGGCAACGACGGAGAGAAGATGAAGAAGGAAAGAATAGAATGGTGCAGTGGTAGGCGAGCATGCATATGTCTGCCGCTCCCCCTCCCCCCCTACTTATAGGCGCAGTGCGACGAAGCCGAGGGGGCGGGATGTGGGGGGCGTGGGATTAACTGCGCCCACTCCCCCACGACCCGCGATTATTGCGCCTTAAAGGCGTGCGATAACTGCCGCCGGAAGGCAAACCGTCTGCCTCGGCCATAGAGGATCCGCGCGGTAGTGGCGGGCCCAGGCCTACGGCGACGTCTCGTCACACGCGTGGGCTGGCAGGCTAGTCCAACGGAAGGGCACCATGTGGCGCGAGGATGGTGGGCGGCCGGCCCGCCGCCCGGCGGCACAACAGCTGGTTCCCTCCTTCATGCTCCAAATCTTTCCAGACGGCGCATCTGATCGAGGCCGGCTCCTAGCTGCCGGCTCTTCAAGATAGGAAGCTGCCCAGGCTTCTCATCCTCCTTTTCTCGGCCACAAAGCCCGGCCAGCTTCGGGGACTACTGTCGGAGTAAATGACCACGGGTAGGCTATCCGGCTCCCCCTGGCTCTTCAAAAAATATCGGGCCGACTGCGCCCTCAAACACCCAAGACGCAGTGCCGCCTTCTCCTGGCCGGCTGTCCCATCGGCCGGCTGCCAGAGGGCGGCAAGGCTCAGCAATCCCTCTCGATGACGGCCGGCTCCTAATAGCCGGCCATCAGATGGCTGGCTCTTAGCAGGCGGCCCGGCTCACACCCTCAAAGTTTGCACCCACATAATAGTGATAGGGCAGGGCGTGTCTACAGTGGAGCCTGCCACCCCCGAATCCCGGAGCAAGCGTGGCCACAGTGCGTCGTACGGGGCGGCCACTCCCTGTCCGGCGCAGCACTGTTGCCATGTTAACCATGACATCACCCACAACAGGCTGTCAGTACGGCCCGCAGGCGGCGGGCCCCTCCTACCAGAGAGATACCAGAAGGCGGCCAAGCTTCACCAGTCGGCCTAGGGAGAAGCCGTCTGCCAACAGTTGGCTCACTCCCCACCCTGGAAGTTTGTGCACCATTAAGCCGATAGGATGGGGTAAGGCTACAACGAAAGTCCGCCAGGCGGCGACACTTAGCCATGCTTACCCCGACCAAGCTATCGTCATCAGGAGCAAGGCTACAGTAACCAGCAGCCGACAAGACCCCTAGACAGTGGGCCCAGCCTGTCGACCAAGAGGATGGCAGCCGGCGGGACCCACCAGTCGGCGGGCCCCAGTGGCCGGCGGAGAAGCCGAAGACTACAGACACTGACGGCCTAGACCCACACCCAGCCGGATTACCATTGTACCCTTGGGGGGTAGGCCTATATAAACCCCCCAGGGTACCATGCAAAGGGTTGATCTCTTAGAGTTTTAGACACCACATAGAGAGAAGAGGAGAGCTAGCCTTGCCTTTCTTCTTCCTCTAGCCGAACAGCTCAAGGAGCATCTTGTAGCTACTTGTTTTGATCTAGTGATCATGCGGAGACCCCGCAGAGCAAGAGTAGGGGTGTTATCTCCTAGGAGAGCCTCGAACCTGGGTAAGATTCGCTGGCGTGCATGTCTTCGCCTTATCCCGTTTCCAGGCACCGACGATGTCTTACTGGCTCCCACAATGATAAGCCACCCATTGGCATATCTCGCGCCTACCACCCGACACCTCGGGCCTCCTTTTATATGTCAAAGGGGTCGCCATAGTGGCACATGGGAGGTGGAAAGTATATATAGTGCAGAAGTCTATCACCTGGCATCGTAGGACAAACACATTTAATTCACCGCCTACGTGTCCTCTTGATTTATCGGGGACGAAAACAGAGCTCGTACGGTCTGTCACCACCTCGCCTTGCTTCAACGCGCCTCCAAGCTGACGAGGCATGCAGTGCCATGCTACCTGGCTAGTTGCTGTGTTGGTGTGGTGACAGAGTCTTCTCGAAGATCTGCATGCCACCATGCAGGTGCTTGCCTAGTTGGCCTGGAAGCTGCATGCTGCCACGCAGGCACTTGCCTAGTTGGCAGGCTGGTTGCCGCGTTTGAACGGTCATGGGGCAGCGGAGCCTTAGTAGGTGTGGTCCTGGCTGTGGCCCTCCAGATGCCCCTGGTAGGGGTCTTGCTGGGGTCCCGACAAGACCGGTCTCGTAGGCGTCCCCAGCAAGGGTCTTGCCGGGGGTCTTTGGCCATCCCCGGCAAGGGGTCTTGCCAGGGGTCTTCGTCTTCTGGTTCTTATCTAGTATCACAGGCCTTTGGTCTTCACAAAGATCTACATGCCACCATGCAGGCTCCCTTGAGCCTTGGTTCTGAGGTTGTCGATGGTGTCAAAACTCCGAGGCTCAAAGGTGGCGGCTTTGCTGGTGTTGGGCAAGTTGCCCCGGCAAGGGTCTTGTCGGGGCTATGTAGGCCGCCTCGGCAAGGGTGTTGCCAGGGGGAATCCATCTTGCCCCTCTGCTCTTCATGCCTCTGGCTTGAGTGCTGCCTTGGCAGTCTTGTTCTTTCCTTCCTCTGCCCCACCAAGCATGGCCACAGGTGTGGCTACAACTGCTCGTGCACAAGTAAAGGGGTATAGAAAGGCCTCTACTTTTGTACACCGACAGTGTGATTTAAGTTTCAAGTTTTGGGTGAGATCACGATGGATGAAGGAATAAGGAGTAAGAAGAACCTAATCTTGGGGATGCCCATGGAATCCCAAGCTATTATCTAAAAGAGAAGCAAGACTAAGCTTGGGGATGCCCCCACTACAAAAAGATACACTTCCGTGATGATACGTGTTTGTCACAGTAGGTCACGTTTTCTGTCATGCATGTACATCCATGACAAATTTATGACAGAATCAAGATAGTCATACCTGTGCTGTCGTAGAAGTGTTCCATGACATTTCCAAAATTATCATCATGGAAGTCTCCACTTCCACGACGATAAATTGTGTGTCACAGAAGTGCTTTTGTCAAGGGTGACCGCATGTGGCATCCACCATAACGGAACACTGTTAAGCTATCGGGTCCGGTTTTGGATCCGATAACCCTTTAATAGCCCTGAAAAATGGGGATATTCCACGTGTAAAATCATCATTTGCTGGAGGAAACATGTGTCGGCTCACCGTTGGGACAGGTATCATCCACTCATTGGACCCAAAGCGCCTATGATACATCGACACGTGGCACGGCCCAACAGAGGCTCATTCCTATGAAAAGGCAGACCCATTTGACTTGGTCAAAATGTGGCGGGCCGGCCCACGGCATGCCTGTTAACGACCTGTTCGCATATAGCCCATTTACAACCCGCTATCCCAGGGCCCGTTTACGGCCTATTCGAATTAGGCCCAGTAGCGTCATCTGGGCCGTCTAATATAATTCCAGCCCATTTTAACTTCCGGCCCATGTATGGCCCATGACGTCTTTCGGCCCATATGAGGCCCTTAGTAACCCTCGGCCCCTTAACGGCCCGTGGTAAAACTGGCTCGTAATGAACAGTGTATCACTTTATACCCATGAACGGCCCATTATACTGTTGGACCGTTTCCATCCCATGTTATCTTTCGGCCTTCTCAGGGCCCATTTATTCTTGGGCTCATTTCCAGCATTCGGTTACTTACGGCCCATTATCGTCATTTTCTGCATGTGGGCCAAATTCAGCCCGTGGTTATAGTCGGCCCGTTTGTGGCTCGTTAATACGTTGGGCCGTTTTCATGTCGAAAAAAATTCGTTAGGCTGTTTTCATAGAGTTATCAAATACGGCATGTTAACGGCCCATTATTGTCCATGAATAGTACGACCCATGATTGGCGAAATGATGATACACCCCGTAGAAGGCCCATGGATCCTACGGCCCGTAAAAGGCCCATGGATCGTACGGCTTGTAGAAGGCCCATGGATCCTATGGCCCATATAGAAGGCCAATGGATCCTACGGCCCGTAGAAGGCCCATGGATCATATGGCCCGCAGGAGGCCCATGGTTACAACAGTCCGTGTGTTGCCATGATTATTTTGGCCTAGTTTCCAAAAATAGGTTATTGTGGCCACTAGAAAAACACAGAAAAAGAACTGCAGTGACTACAAGTAAACAACTAAACAACACAATAAGGAAACAAATAAGCAAGCAATTAACGCTAGCCTATTACCGCTATTACACATATTACATCCACTGCGCATCAAAGTTCACCACCAGTGCAAATATAGGGAACAAAGCAGCATATTACATATACTGGCCGTCAAAATTGGCCACTAGTGCAAATAAACGCGACAGCAAAACAAGAGCATAACTGAAACAACTTCAGAAGAGCTCAAGAAACATGGTATCCACCATGTTGGCAATAAGCTTAGCAAGATTATTATCTTTGTCCTGTTTGGCGCTAAAATCCTCCAACGCTTGCTGTTGCACCAGAAAGTATGCATCTGAATGCTCTAGGGACTTCCATAGTCCTTCTGCTTCTTGTTGCAGCACAACTAATCGATGTCTTTCAGCTTGTAGTTGAGACTCAAGAAACTGAACTGATTGAGACAGTGAGTTTGAATAGCTTGTGCAATCGGTAGTGGCCAGTAACTCGAACACTAAATCAAGACAGGACTTTGGGGTTGTCTCACTGTCTTCAAGATAGTCTTCCTTAGCTGTTTTATCAGCTTTGTTGGAGACCAACAAGGATGTGTCACTATCTTGATCCTTATCTGCATTACTTCCTTTACCATTGCTTAATAAGGCACTCTTCCCCAATATTCTGTCAGCATTCTAAAATAAGAAACAAGCAGACACATAACATGTTTAGCTATACTAGTATATGAAACTCATTTCGGTGAACCAGTTCATTAGTAAGGCGGACAGGATTAAACTACCAAATCTTCTATTGCCAAGTACTAGTACATAATAAAAGCATCAAACAAACATATATCTATGTCCTATGGTCACTGCATTGTCTTGCAAAATCAAAATAGAGACAGGTTCAAATCATATCAGTTCAAGACAAAGCAACAGTGAAAGAATACAAAGCGTGGGAAACTACATGACACAACAAGATTTCAGATGGGTACCACGGGTCTACATGTACAACAACACTATTGACTCTGTTGTGATGCTAGTAATGTGCATGATATGAGAAGTCAACTGTATACACAATTGAAATTGAAATCAACAGAGCTATTGATAAGAGCAAGCCTGTTAAATAAACATGCGTGAACATACCTGCTGTGCCATTGGAGGTTCGATAGGATCCTTCAATTTAAAAATAAGTTTGCATGAGTAAATACAGTGATACAAGAGCAAAGCAGTATGCACAATAGCAATCATAGTTAAAAAAAGGCACGCCTAAGCAAGCACTTAAGCGCGCCTAGGCTCTAGGCGTTGGCGAAATGCATTGCGCATAACTACGCTTAATCTATGCATAACTGCGCATAAGCATGCGCTTTGGTCAGTAAAGCGCAAGGCGGTGGCAAAACGCTCAATGAACGCCTAACGCTTTTTTGAACTACGATAGCAATGGAATCTTAAATTAGAACAGTTGTTCTTCAGGTTTAGGCATTTGTTCTACATGAACAGAGTACAGTAAGATGCAAGAATACATTACTTAAAAATACAAAATGAGCTCATAGACCTTACCACATTCTTGGTTCAGGACCAGTACAGAACAAGGCGTTCCCAGTCATCGTCTAGTAAATGTGTCTCAGGAGAACGTAAGGGAATTTGATGAGTTTCTTTGCCGGTGAAGTACATTTTCTTCAGGTTATTCCGATACTGCCACCAAGCATTCTTGAAGATAGCATAGGTATTAGCACAGGTTACCTCATCCCGAGTTTCCAAATCGGTCCTTCTCTATAGGGAGAAATGGGAAAAATTTGTTGTATTATAACCATCATGGAGGTAGGATGTATGGGACAAAGCAAAGTAATTGCCATGAATGACATTACTTACACATAACTCCTGGACAAACACCTGCAACTGGCATTTTCCTTCATCTTCAGTATAATATTTCCAAGATGGGACGATACGCACATACGATTTAACAACATCAAATGCGATAGATGCTAAACTATGACTAGCTGGTTGTGCTTCCTCCACAGGAATAGGCGTACTAACTAGTGGAGTTGGGGTTCGCCGTGGTAGTACTGGCCCTTTGGGCACTGGAGCTGCCTTACTAACTGCTCTTGTTTGGGAGCTCTATGGTGGAGATGGTGTTGTGTCAACAGGAACTGGCACTACTAGTGAAAACCTTATACACAGAATCTTAGCAACAACGCGGCACAAAAAGAGGCGCTACTGCTAATTAGCAGTAGTGAGGTTAAGAAAAGCGTGCTGCTGATGAAAATTTAGCAGTAGTGCTTGATGGATAAACCGCGCTGCTACAAAAATGTACCGACAGTACCCAACAACCTAAGTTTACCAGCAGCGCGGTGGCGCGATGCACGCTACTCCTAAAGCAATTATAGTAGCGCGCTTTTTGGTCACGTCGCTGCTGCTAATTTTGAAATTGTCCACACGGTTGGCCCGTTTAGCAGTAGCGCGTGTTATAAAAGCACGCTGCTACTACACCCTTAGCAGTAGCGCACTTTTCCTCCCGCGCTACTGCTAAGGCGCAGCACCCCACCACCTTTTCTCACCCGTCCTCCCCTCCCCTATCTCCTCTCCTCCCTTCCCCTACCTCCCACATCCTCCCTCTCTCACTCTTCTTCTTCCTCAAGACTTCTCCCCCCATTACTCTCCCTCTTCTACCTACCTTTCTCTCTCTTCATTACTCCTATCTAACTACACCACCTCCATTAATGCATCTCCTTTATCTTTTTCCTTTCCTCCACTAGTTGAAGTTGTCTCCTCCCAAATTAGCTAGCTAGGTAGATGTAGCATTTAGTCAAGTGACCTATTTGCCCCCTAACTAGATCTATCTTTGTCAAGAAGAGCTTTGTGCACTTTTGATCTCCCTACATCATCATCTCCACCGTGTGCTCGATCTTGAGATAGAGGTGATTAAAATTTCATTCTTTTGCAAAATGGAAATATGTGTTTGTGTGTGTGATATGATAATTGGGCGATATGATGGAAATTGTGTGTGTGGCATGAGTTGACACCAAATTGTGCTTTTCAGTTGCCTATGTTTTGCCAAAATATCCGTTTCGGCGAATTTCGGGCAACCTCTAGATCTATATATGTCCTATTTTTAGGGAAGGTCATGACGAATATTTGTATGACTTTGATGCATGCACACATTTTTATAATCAATTAGTTTTTTATTACCATGCAGACGTTCATGATGGTTAGTGGAACGATGGTGGATAGGTGGTTGCGGTCGGCGGTGCAGGACATGAAAGAAAATAATCGGACAGAGGTGTTATGTCCGTGTCGAAAATGTAAACGAATAGTTTGGCTCGACTCCTATGATGATGGTCGTGTCGAAGCGCACCTGCTCATGACTGGTTTCATGGATGGCTATACTCGGTGGATAATTGAAGATGAGTATGACGATGTTGAGGACGCCGACGGGGCAGGCAATGATGACACGGGGCAAGACGAAGAGATGATCGATAATGGCAGCGGGGAAGAGGCCGGACATGGCGGCGGAGAAGGGGCTGGACATGGCGGAGGAGAAGGGGCCGGACATGGCGTCAAAGAGAACGACATGGACTCCACGCAGCAGAGTTCGTTGGTACTAAGTTCAATCGTGCGGGACCCTCATGTTCAAGCACTGCTTCGCAAGGAGACGAGTACTGAGAGAGATGCTTCTAGAGAGGAGGCTAAGCTGGACCAACTGGTGGAAGACTCGAACACTCCATTGTATGATGGTTGCAATCCTGAGGTGACCCGCTTGAGTTTCACACTCCAACTCCTGAAGACGAAGCTAAAAACAAATGGACCGACACTAGCCTCGATGAGCATCTCAAGTACCTAAACGATGTTCTTCCCGTGGGGAATCTATGTCCTACTAGTGTTGATGAGGCCAAGAAGATCGTGTGCCCTCTTGATCTGCCGCATGTTAGATACCATGCATGAATAAACGATTGCATAATTTATCAGAGGAGCACGCAAAAAAATCAAGCTGTCCGGTGTGCAATGCTTCTCGATACAAGAAGGCCAGGAAGAAATGTCCCCAGAAAGTTGTATGGTACTTACCGATCACTCCCGGTCTCCAGCGGTATTTTGTAGATCCCAAGGAAGCAAAACTAATGCGCTGGCACGCGGAGAGGAAGAAGCCCGACAATGGAGATGATATGAAGCTGAGACACATCAAGGATGGAAGCCAGTGGAGAGCATTGAACATCTTCTATCGGTATTTTGAATGTGATGCAAGGAACATTGTGCTCGGCGTGTGTACCGATGGCATGAATCCGTTTGGAAACCAGAACACCAACCATAGAACATGGCCCGTGTGTTGTATGGATATACAACCGCCCCCCTGGTTGTGCATGAAGTCGAAGTACATTCACATCAGCATGCTTATTCAAGGGCCAGAACAACCAGGAAATAATATTAATTTGTATTTGGGGCTACTTCAAGAGGAGTTAGACACATTATGGAAAACACCGGCCAAGACATGGGACGCCAGCAAAGGCGAGTATTTCTACATGAGAGCCGCGTTGATCACGACAATGCAGGACTATCTCGGTTACGGATATGTCACAGGTCAGGTGTGACATGGATATTGCGGATGCACGCAGTGCATGGATAATACGATGTCTCAACAGCTAATGTCAAGGAAACATGGCGGGTCTGGGAAAATCGTGTACATGGGGCATCGAAGATGGCTCGAACAGGACGACCCGTGGAGAAACTGTGGAGATCTATTCAATGGTCACGCTGAGCATCAAGGACCTCCACATAAGCGAAGCGGTGCAGAAATTGATGAGCTGTTGAAAAACTAGAAGGAGTGGCCCGCGCCGGGAAAGACGATGAAAAAGGCACCGGAGCTGCTACTGAAGGTATGGAAGACGAGGTATGTGTTCTAGGACTAGGAGTACTGGCACAAACTCGATACACCTCATTGCCTTGATTGAATGCATATTTGTAAGAATGTCCTTGAGAGCTTGCTCGCGACACTGATGAACATGCCGGATAAGACTAAGACTGGGTCGAAGGCAAGAAAAGACTTGCAAGATTTAAAAATCAGGGAAGATCTGCACATGCCGCCCCGTAAAATGTCAGACGAGACAGAGACGGAGACAGAGGCACGGGAGAAGAAGGGAAAGAAAATAAAGAAAGAGCATTATTGCCCCCCTTCTTGCTTCACCTTAAGTCAGGCTGAGATCGGTCAATTCTTTATGTGCCTTACCGTAGTCAAAGTTAGTTCCGGTCATTGTGGCAAGATAAGCAGATATCTATACACGGACAAGAAAAGGTTCAGCTGGATGAAGTCCCATGACTGTCATGTGATGATGACGCAGATACTACCTTTTGCCCTTAGAGGGATAATGGACAAGCACATATGTGACATGCTTATTGGTCTCTGCAACTTTTTTGACGTCATCTCTTGAAAGTCGATCAGTGTGAAGCAGCTCCGAAGGCTACAGGAAGAGATCGTTGTGATACTGAATGAGCTTGAGATGTACTTCCCGCCCGCGTTCTTTGACGTGATGGTGCATCTATGTGTCCATATTGTGGACGACATAATAGACCTGGGGCCGTCATTTCTGCACAACATGATGCCGTTTGAGAGGATGAATGGGATCATCAAAGGATTCATTCGTACCATGTCCCGTCCAGATGGAAGCATCGTCCAGGGCTATCTTACACAAGAGTGCATCTCTTTCTGCGAGAATTTTCTATATGGTGAAGACCTGCAGCCGCCTGGTGTTAGTGTTGGTTTGCCTGTTAACAAGCATGATGGGAGGCTCGAAGGAGAAGGTCACTCCAACGGTCGCAGGGAACTGCATGTGGCATACTCAGATCGACACAGCGACTTTGACAGAGCAAACTTGGTAGTGCTACAACACCTAGATGAGGTAGATCCTTTCGTGGCACTGCACAAATAAATTATCACAAAGAAGTATCGTGACCGGGGGGTATGCAGGACGGACACCGAAGTTACTAGATAGCACAACTCCACTTTCCTGCATTGGTTCAAAGAGCATATTATTGCTAATCCCGCGGAGGAGGGCTCTAAGGACGGATTTCTCATATACGCCTTAGCACATGGCCCCTCACCCAACCTCGTAACCTATCAAGCATACTATATCAAGGGATACACGTTCTACACGGAGGCCATTGATATGGACAGTGATGATCAGAACTCAGGGGTGACGATGGAATGCATGGCCGGCAGCGATAATGGTGCAACTAAAAGATTTTACGGAAGGGCCGAGGAGATCTGGGAGCTTGACTACACTGGACTGCACAACACGACGATGTTCCATGTCAGATGGGCTAAGAATGTCGAAAGAGAAAACCGGAATTTCACTACCATGACTATACCCGACGCCAAGAGCGCTACCGTGAACGCTATCGCAAAAAACGAGCCATGGGTACACGCTAAGCACATGACACAATGCTTCTTCATAACCGACCCGTGCAATCCCACCCATGTTGTCGTGAGGAGCGGCAAAAGGAACATCATTGGAATGGATGGAGTCGCCAACGAGGAAGACTACGATCAGTACGGCAACCCAATGAGAGAAGATGATGATGATGATGAAGTATATGTCAAAAGAAGAATCAATACTACATTACCTAAGAAAAATTGTACTCCATGGAAAAGGCAAAGTCACAATGAGGGGCTCAATTATTCTTCAACCAATAAGAAGGGAAAGAAGCTGACTCAAAAACGAAAACGTCAACACTGAGGAATCGTATGTTATCGGTCAAATGATGTAATATATATATATATATATATATATATATATATATATATATATATATATATATATATATAGGACTGGGCTATTCTGTTACTAGTAACAGAATATTATTCTCTTACCATCCAGCCTATAAGGGAGCGATGTTGATTTTCTAAATTGAGAGAAAGAGAAAATAAGCAAACCGACTATGCACCCTGGCCTCCCACCTCCGGCGACCCGCCGCGCCCCCCGCCTCCCACCTCCTACCACCCGCCGTGCTCCCCGCCTCCAACCTCCTGTGACCAGCCACGCCCCCGCCTCCCACCTCCTACGACCCGCCGCGCCCCCTGGCCTCCACCTCCGGTGACCCACCATGCCCCCTTCTCCCACCTCCGACGCCGGGCCACCCCCCCCAGCTCCCACCTCCGACGAGGCGCCACGGCCCTGCCTCCCACCTTCGGCGACGCACCATGGCCCTACCTCCCGTCTCCGGCGACGCACCGCCCCTTAACCCTGTCTCCTCTCTCGCGCCACCCCCACTGGCCCCCGAACATGGCCGCCCCTCCCACGGAGCCAAGCTCGCACACCGCCGTCCCTCCCACCGCGCCGAGCTCGCACTCAATCGCCGCTGGTGCCCCCATCCTTGCGCCTCCCGTGACACCTCCACTACACTCCTCTGCTGCAGGAACACGTCAGTTCGTGTGGAGCATAACAGTCCGTCAGTTTGATAGTTCGTCAGTTCGCCGATGGGATCCGCAGGTCAGCCCCTCATCTCCCACAAAATTACACTTAAATCATGTGCAAATTTGTAATCAGTTCGTGTGTATGTGTCAGTTCATGTCTGTTATTGTCAGGTCGTGTTCATAAAATTGTTTTTTGGCTAATTTGTTGTTATGTACAGTACAGATGCATATTGTTGTGTAGTACTACATGTGTGAATTGATGCGTTCGAATCTCACTTTGATTCCTCCAGGTGGTTCAAGCAGCAGTAGCGCTCGCTCCCCAATGGTTGCCCACACAATGAGGATACAGGGAGGCGACAGTGGTGGAGGAGTCAGCAGCATTCCATGACCTTTGTCCTCCTCGTCACATCTTTTCTTATAAACAGCGAGAAGAAAACGAGGCATAGGCTTCATGCTCTCCATCTCCTGGTAAAGGGGAGTTAAGCTCTACGGCCACTTGGATGTGGATGTTCACGCTCCTCCACTGGGTGAGCTCCCAGGGCACCACGAGGATTGATATTGTCATCTCTACCCCCCGGCCATGAGGGCCAAGAGGTTGCCTGCACCCTGCTGAGTGAAATGCCACTTCCGACCAGCACCTGGCCTGATGTCGTACGTAGACCGCCGTGCTTTTTAAGATTTCCTGTATGCCTATACATGAAAAATCTCAACAATTCCGTTTCTTGTCTACATGATTTTGTGCTAGCTTATCACAAGTTCACATTGCATGCTCAATGTAGTAGCTAGATGAAGAAAAGTTATTGTTCTATAGCTTTAGTCTTACCATTGTGGTGCTTGTGTTATTGCGTGGGAAAATGAAAGAAAGGAGTTTTTTTGCAAATCAATGAATGACAACAAAGTTTGATGTTTCCCCACCCAATTTAGAGCTCCCAAAAAGTTCAGAGTTCAGAGTAGTTGTTTGGAGATGAACAATAAATAAGTATAATAAAACAAAAGAAAAATTTGTAAAAAGTACAACAAAGGTCACTATGTATTTCACCATCAGAACATAAAGAAATATTATATAAAATTCCCTGCTCACAGACTATATTTATAGCCTAATGGTTAGTGTCAAAATGTGTTGTTCTTGTTTCTTTAGGGTTGCTTCTTTATTATATGAATATGATTGTGCTAGATAGCTTAAGCTTAGCAATACCGTTTTGGAGTCAATAGGTGTAGCTCAAACAATTCTTGGGCCATTTTGTCATAACAATAAGGCAGGACATGCTAAGAAGATGATCAAACCATGTATATGTAACTTGATGACTGTCCAAATTGAGAAAATCCTGAAATATGATATGTGCTCTCTTTGTATCGATTCTTATGCTTGTGACAATTCTGCACTCATAATGTGCTCGGTAACTAGAAAAATACATAAGTTCGAAATATACTTACCATGTTTGTTCAGTGTTTTTTCAGTGGTTATTGGTTTCCTCTTGAGCAGATGAACTACATTGTCACATTAAATTGCAGGGACATGTTCCCTCAGTCCTCTCTTGACAAATCCAACAATACAGGTTCTCCGGCATGCCAAGTATTGCCGGCGGCGATGCGTGCATCATGGCCCATTGAGGAGATCATGCCCGTCAGTTGTAGGTTTTTCTGTTTGCACATTTATTTTTTTAGCTTTAAATTTTGTTGTTTTCCACATCTCATACTTGTGTTAATGCTTCTATGTGTGCACTTCTGATCCTATTGTCAGTAAAAAGACAAGTAGATAAGTACTTATTTGGAAAGTTTGTAAGTTCAAACACAAAAACCTAGAAGTTCATTGAAAAAGTTTTGTGTGGTTTTCTCCACCATGAGCCCCAGCGTGGATCACCTGCAGCGGCCAAATCCCAGCACGCCCAGCCACTGCTCGTGAACCCTGCCTCCATCAGCTCCACTCATCGGAGCCATCGGTCCGCAGGAGTAGGGGTAGCAGGTTCACCCGACGTGCGACGCCTTCTTCCATCTCCAAAAATCTTGTTTATTGAGTTCAGCTCTTCATTGCATGTTTCACTAGCTAAAAATGTATGGTGTTCTGAAATTGCTTGCGAACTACTAGCTGAAAAAATAATCCATCTTCTAGTAAGTTCTGGTCAGAGTTCAAACTATACCAAATGTCCAAATTACATGGTGTGGTCTTCTGTTCATTCCGTTCATTTCAAGTTAACTATAGCTGAAGTTGTGTCGTGTTGATACTGAACTTGTGTTTTGGCTGATTCTAAACAAATGTGTATCCAACATTGGTGTTTAAATTTTTTTTGGTCAATTGACTGTTTGAACTTGCAACCTTACTGCCTTGAACTATGGTCTAAGAGAATGAACTCATGTAGGTACTTGGTTGTGCAGACTTGGTAGCGGTGATATTTTGGTTTGATTATATATCAACAACAGTGCAATGACTGAAAGATCATCAGTTCAAAATATATATGCAGGAGGTTTGCGAACCAAAAAGCTGATATTTTGTTGTGTTTAATTTTTTTGGTGCATGATTGAACAAGATATAAAAATAAAATATGATGTATGATATATACTTTTTTCTTGTAGGGGGTTCAAATATTGTTGTGGAGCAAGTTAAAGAGTTTTTAGTGTCAAAATTTTAGATCATATTTAGTTCGGTGAAGTACTAGTTGTTTCATCTCTCATCTGGGTTGTTTAATCATGTTTGAGCCTTCCATACTGTGAGTAGCTTGCATATTTGTTTAAACAATACCGGCTTCATTTGGTGCCAAAAAATAGTAAAAGCTCTGCTCTCGTTTTTCTCTCAAGTATCAGTAGCATAAGTCTCTGTGCCTCATTCTTTTTCTTTGAAGCATTATTTTGGCTGGCAGCTTTGTCCTCTTTTAAACTGGAGTTTTCATTCAAGTAGTACATCCACAGCAGCTAGTACAGAATGTAGAGTAGTGGATACAACTACCTAGTAGAATACTACAGGCAAGCAAGGACGTTCGATGCTACTGGATTGTGGATAGAGGAGTTAAATTAAGCCCCTCACTTCGTTTCTACAAATCAGGGGAGCTAGATCCCTGCTTCAGTATATGACTTGTACAAGAAAACATACACTAAGTGTAGCAGTTCACTATGTATTTATATCATCAGTTCATTAACAAATCAAAGAAAAAGTTTTTGTGCGTGTGATTATTCCTGTAAGCGCCAATGTACTTAAATGTTTACTTTGTGCTTCCGTGTATGTTTTTGGGCAGTACAAATACATCGTCATACTAAGTACTTACGCGGTCGGGGTCGAGGACCTCCTGCTCAATAGTACAATTTAACTTCTTGTGTTGTGGCCAGTCGCTCAAGGAGCTGTGCTCAACAGTACAACTTCTTGTTTTGTGGCCGGTCGCTGAAGGAGCTGAGTTCAAAATGAGAGAAGTCTAGAATATCGTCACAGAACACGCTCAGTATGTGAAAACACGCTCAGTACAAAACCATACATACATCCGTTCAAGTACTCTCTTTCTCGAACATATATTCGTCCATTCTAGAAAGGAAAAATGGTTGAATTAAAAATATTGATCAGTACAAGTTAAAAATGGTGGTCCGTTCGGAATAAAAGAAATGACAGAAATTCAACATGTAAAAGTTCAAACAAAAAGAAACCCCATGTAATTCAAATGAGAAAAGTACAAGTCGTAAAATAAGAGAAGTCCAGAACATCATTGTAAAAAAAAGTTTAGTTCAAAAAAGAATAAAAAAATCATTTTCTTTTTGAAAAAAAATATCATTCAGTTTGATGATATAAACCATGCAAGTACAGGGGCAACGATACAATAAACCATTGAAAACTTAGGAGCAAACCAGTGCAAAGTTCAGTTAGTGAAAACACGCTTAGTACAAACCCGTGCAAACATCAGTACAAGTACCCTTTTTCGAAACCATTCAAAATTACTCTAAAAACAATAGCTCAGTACAAACATACACATATATTAGTACGACTACTCTGTTTTTCAGACAAGAAAACATCAGGATCCGTCATGCCATATTCCAAATTACTCTTAAATGGTTGCGAAGTAGAGAAAACGTTCAACATGACTAAGTTTCGCATTTTCGATAGCTATCCAACGATATATTATTTGCCCCATTTTGATAAACTTTAAAAAAAACCGCGTTCAAAACCAATTTTAACCGTATTTGAATTCGTATTTAAACCGTAAGGAATTCGAAAAAAGTTTCTATACGCAAAGGTTGCGCATTTTCCATAGCTTTCCAATGCCATATCATTTGCTTCAATCCAACATAGCGTTTGCAAAAAACAGTGAAAAAACATTTCGCCTAGAATTTCACCGTTTTTCAAATTACTTTTAAATCATATAGAATTTGAAAAAATAGTACATATATGGAAGATGCGGCTTTTCACAAGCTTTCCAACGCCATCTCATTTGCTCAATTTAGACAAACCTTTTGAAAATTAAGTCCAAAATACGATTCGCATTTTCAGTTTTGAAAAAAACGTTTTTTTTAAAACTGCTCTTAAATCATAATTTTTTTGCAAAAACAAATTATAAGATTGTAATGTGGATGTCAAGAGCTTTCCAACGATATATTACATGCCCCGTTTTGACAAACAAATTTGCAAAAAAAATTGAACTAAAGAAGACGATTTTTAACAACAGAAAGCATCAATTCAACCGCTCGATTTTCATCAGTTCAACCGCTTGAATTCATCAGTTCAAGTAGGGTAACAGAATAATATTCTGTTACGCGTAATAGAATAGCCCAGATGTGTGTGTGTGTGTGTGTGTGTGTGTGTGTGTGTGTGTGTGTGTGTGTATATAGAGAGAGAGATTCCTATTTTGTATACATAGTTAACCATTATTATACATGGGTCCAATGATGTAATATATATGTTCCTATTTTGTATACATATTTAACCGTCAAATGATGCAATATATATCGCCTTCCCTTTGTTCACTGCTCTCGGAAAAAATAAAAGAAAAGTGATAGAAAATAAAGGAAAAGAAAAAGGAAAACTGGTTATAGCAGTAGCGCTTTACTCAAAAAGAGTTACAGGTAGTCAAGAAGCAGTAGAGCTTTCCGTATAAAACCGTTATAGCTGCCTGTAATAGTAGTAGCACATTTTCTCTAAACGCGCTATTGCTACGTCCACTTAACCCAAAATCCTCACTCTCTCTGCTTCATCCCGCCTCTCTTCCCCCCAAATCCCCACTCTCTCTTCCCCCGTCGCACCGCCAGGGCCCTGCCCTCGCCGCGCCCCGGCGCTCGCCCCCGGACCCCAGTGCACCCCCGACCCTGGTGCTCGCCCCCGACCCCGGCGCTCGCCCCCGACACCGGCGCTCACCCCCGACCCCGACGTGCCACGCCTCCCTTCTCTGCTTCCTCCCCTCCCAACCTCGGCCGTCATCGGGCCTGCCTCCTCACCCCTGCACCCTCTGTAAACCCCCCCCCCTCTGCTAGCTAGGGTTCTTCGGTTAATTTCCTTAGGTTTTAGTTAGGGCAGTAGATTAATTAGGTTATCTATTTAGTTATGAATTTAGCTAGGTTTTAAAATAGGATAGAAATTTAGGGTTAAGCAATTGTAGTTAAAAGAAAAGGCAACATTTAAGCAATTGTCGAAATCAACATCCCTTGTTAAAGCAAATTTAGGTAGGCTGAATTTATATGCAAATTTGAACTGGACATGTGATATGTATACATGTCATGTTTGGAATTTAGACATGTCATTTGGACATGTGATGTTTTGGTTCATTTTTGGTAAATGATCCGAGTGGCCTATGTTATGCCCATGTTTTGGTAAATGATCCGAGTGGCCTATGTTACGCCGGAATGTTGATTAATTTCCGTTTCGATGAATTTCAGGCACTCGATATGTCCATTTTTTAGCAGAGGTCATGCCGAAATTTTCCGTGAATTTTGGCATGATTTGTGCTAGATAGTAGGCATATCGGGTGCTGGGAGTTGCTAGGAAACGACATTCCGGCAAACATAGATTTCTTTTTTATGTCATTTCTCATTTTTTTCATACTTTTAGAATTAAACAACGAGGCTTAATCATAGGAAACATGTCGAACAACGAAGAAACTAGGCCTTATGACCAAGATGCAGACAAGATAGATTATGAAGGTGAACAAGAGTACCTAGACTATTTGACTGCTAAGCAAGGTTTGCAGGTCGGCCTCGATGATGGTACTGACGCCAACATCGACACCGACGGCGCCGGCACCGATGGCGATGCCGAGACCGGCGGGGAAGGTACCGGCGGGGAAGATACCGGCGGGGAAGGTACCGGCACCGATGCCGCTACCGAAAAGAAGAAGTAGAAGAAGCACATGATACGAAAACCTAACAAACTAGGGATTGGACGACTAGTGATCACAAAGATGGCACCTGGCAAGTTTGAGCCATTAGAGGCGGAAGAACCTCACAAGTGCTATGGGAATCAAGTAGGATTCATCCTACGGGAATGCGCGAGCATCAACGACGATGACTTAAGGAGTAAAGAACATTTGACGCAGTTGCTCCTAATGAAGTTGCACAAAAGATTCAAGTCCCCCGACCAGGATGATAACATAGAACAACCATGGGATGATTCAAAGATGAAAAGGATTAACAATCACGCCATGGGCATGTTCAACAATGATTTGGCCTCCTGGAAAGGGAGGGTGAAATGAGAGGCTGAGGAACCCCTGTCCAAGATTCTGGAGGAAAATCCGACACTTACGGAAGAGGAGTTCGAAATGTTCAAGGACACTGATAACCCACAAGTGTAGGGGATCGCAATAGTTTTCGATAAGTAAGAGTGTCGAACCCAACGAGGATCTAAAGGTAGAATAAATATTCCCTCAAGTTCTATCGACCACCGATACAACTCTACGCACGCTTGACGTTTGCTTTACCTAGAACAAGTATGAAACTAGAAGTACTTTGTAGGTTTTGTTGGATAGCTTTGCAAGATAATAAAGAACACGTAAATATAAACTAGGGTCTGTTTAGATAAAGAAGCAATAAAGTAAATATAGCGAGTGTGGAAAAGTGGTGGTAGGAGTTGTGGAATTGTCCCTAAGCAATTGACTATGTTACTAGACCGGTAATCACTATTGCAATTCTATTTGAGGGAGAGGCATAAGCTAACATACTTTCTCTTCTTGGATCATATGCACTTAGGATTGGAACTCTAGCAAGCATCACTACTAAAGATTCATTAAGGTAAAACCCAACCATAGCATTAAAGCATCAAGTCCCCTTTATCCCAAACGCAACAATCCCCTTACTCGGGTTTGTGTTTCAGTCACTCACGCAACCCACTATAAGCGAATCATAAACGCATTGCAGCACCCAACAGCGGGAATACCTCACGCTTGCAGGACACGGAGGGCACCATAGGACAGCACCAATAATAAAACATGCAACTCAAACCAATCATAGCAATTCATCAACCACCGATAGGACAACGAATATCTACTCAGACATCATAGGATGGCAACACATCATTGGAAAATAATATGAAGCATAAAGCACCATGTTCAAGTAGAGGGTATAGCGAGATGCGGGAGAGTGGACCGCTGGATATAGAAGGGGGAAGGTGATGGAGATGTTGGTGAAGATGACGGCAGTGTTGGTGAAGATCGCGGTGATGATGATGGCCCCCGGCAGCGCTCTGGCGCCATCGGAAGCAAGGGGGAGAGAGGGCCCCTTCTGCTTCTTATTCCTTGACCTCCTCCCTAGATGGCAGAAGGGTTTCCCCTCTGGTCCTTGGCTCCCATGCCTTGGGAGGGACGAGAGCCCCTCCAAGATTGGATCTATCTCTCTGTTTCTGCGTTTTCTGTTTCTGCCCCTTCACCGTTTCCTTTATGTCTGGAGATCCGTAACTCTGATTGGGGTGAATCTTTCGCCCAGATTTTTCTCATCAAATTAGCTTTCTTGCGGAAAAACTAGAGCCTCAACCGCATTACGGGTGGCCCATGAGAGCCCAGGACGCGCCCAGGGGTAGGGGCGCGCCCCCCTGTCTCGTGGCCACCTCGGACACTGTTTTGCGTTGATTCTTCCTCCAGAAAATCCCAAATATTCCAAAATAATTCTCCGTCAGTTTTTATCCCGTTTGGATTCCGTTTGATATTGGTTTTCTGCGAAACATAAAACATGCAACAAACAGGAACTGGCACTGGGCACTGGATCAATATGTTAGTCCCAAAAATAGTATAAAAAGTTGCCAAAAGCATATGAAAGTTGAAGAATATTGGCATGGAACAACAAAAAATTATAGCATAACAATAAAAAGTTATAGCATCCCCAAGCTTAATTCATGCTCGTCCTCGAGTAGGTAAATGATAAAAAAGATAATTTTTGATGTGGAATGCTACCTAGCATAATCTTGATCATATGTATAATCATGGCATGAATATTAAGACACGAGTGATTCAAAGCAATAGTCTATCATTTGACATAAAAAACGATAATACTTTGAGCGTACCAATAAAGCAATCATGTCTTTTCAAAACAACAAGGCCAAAGAAAGCTTATCCCTACAAAATCATATAGTTTGGCCATGCTTCATTTTTGTCACACAAAATGCTCCCATCATGCACAACCCCGATGACGAGCCTAGCAATTGGTTCATACTTTTTAACGCGCTTCAGCTTTTTCAACCCTCACGCAATACATGAGCGCACGCCATGGATATATCACTATAGGTGGAATAGAATATAATGATGAGGTTATGTGGAGAAGACAAAAAGGAAGAAAGTCTCACATCGACGCGGCTAATCAACGGGCTATGGAGATGCCCATCAATTGATGTCAATGCGAGGAGTAGGGATTGCCATGCAACGGATGCACTGGAGCTATAATTGTATGAAAGCTCAACAAAAGAAACTAAGTGGGTGTGCATCCAACTTGCTTGCTTATGAAGACCTAGGGCATTTGAGGAAGCCCATCGTTGGAATATACAAGCCAAGTTCTATAATGAAAAATTCCCACTAGTATATGAAAGTGACAACATAAGAGACTCTCTATATGAAGAACATGGTGCTACTTTGAAGCACAAGTGTGGAAAAAGGATAGTAACATTGCCCCTTTTTTCTTTTTTCTTTTTTTTTTCTTTTTTTCTTTTTCTTTTTGCGGGCTTCTTGGCCCCTTTTTTTATTTAGGCTTCTTTGGCCTTTCCTTTTTTTCTCTTTTTTTTCTTTTTCTTTTTTTTCATGGGGCAATGCTCTATAATGATGATCATCACACTTTTATTTACTTACAACTCGATATTACAACGATACTAGAACAAAGATATGACTCTATATGAATGCTTCCAGCGGTGTACCGGTATGTGCAATGATCTAGCGTAGCAATGACATCAAAAAATGGACAAGCCATGAAAACATAATGCTAGCTATCTTACGATCATGCAAAGCAATATGACAATAAATGCTCAAGTCATGTATATGATGATGATGGAAGTTGCATGGCAATATATCTCGGAATGGCTATGGAAATGCCATGATAGGTAGGTATGGTGGCTGTCTCGAGGAAGATACAATGAGGCTTATGTGTGATAGAGCGTATCATATCACGGGGTTTGGATGAACCGGCGAGGTTTGCACCAACTCTCGAGGTGAGAAAGAGCAATGCACGGTACCGAAGAGGCTAGCAATGATGGAAAGGTAAAAGTGCGTATAATCCATGGACTCACATTAGTCATAAAGAACTCATATACTTATTGCAAAAGTTTATTAGCCCTCGAAGCAAAGTACTACTACGCATGCCCCTAGGGTGATAGATTGGTAGGAAAAGACCATCGCTCGTCCCCGACTGCCACTCATAAGGAAGACAATCAAAGAAACACCCCATGCTTCAAATTTGTCACACAACGGTTACCATACGTGCATGCTACGGGACTTGCAAACCTCAACACAAGTGTCTCTACAATCCACAACCACCCACTAGCATGACTCTAATATCACCATCTTTATATCGCAAAACTATTGCAAGGAATCAAACATATCATATTCAGCGATCTACAAGTTTATGTAGGATTTTATGACTAACCATGTGAATGACCAATTCCTGTCATCTCTCTAAATTGATATAAGTGAAGCAAGAGAGTTTAATTCTTTCTACAAAAGATATGCCCATGCTCTAACAAATATAAGTGAAGCAAAAGAGCATTCTACAAATGGCGGTTTTCTATGTGAAGAGAAACAGGCAATCCAAACTTCAAATGATATAAGTGAAGCACATGAAGCATTCTATAAAGCCATACTCAAAAGATTTAAGTGAAGTGCAATGAGCATTCTATAAATCAACCAAGGACTATCTCATACCAGCATGGTGCATAAAAGAAAAATGAAAACTAAATGCAGAAGACGCTCCAAGACTTGCACATAATGCATAAACGAAACGAATACGAAAACATACCGATACTTGTTGAAGAAAGAGGGGATGCCTTCCGGGGCATCCCCAAGCTTAGACGCTTGAGTCTCCTTGAATATTTACTTGGGGTGCCTTGGGCATCCCCAAGCTTGAGCTCTTGCCTCTCTTCCTTTTCCTCATATCGAGACCTCCTCGTTTAGACACTTCATCCACACAAAACTTCAACAGAAAACTCGGTAAGATTCGTTAGTATAATAAAGCAAATGACTACTCTAAGTACTGTTGTAAACCAATTCATATTTTGCTTTTTCATTGTGTCTACTGTAATATAACTTTTCCATGGCTTAATCCACTGATATAAATTGATAGTTTCATCAAAACAAGCAAACTATGCATCAAAAACAGAATCTGTCAAAAACAGAACAGTCTGTAGCAATCTGAACATCCACCATACTTCTGGTACCCCAAAAATTCTACCAAAATTAGGAACAATAAAAAAGTTGTATATCAAGACAGTGCAAAAGTAATCAGAACCATTTGACGTTCCAGTTAAAAATGTAAAATCGTGCACTACAGCCAAAGTTTCTGTCCTGCACCGTACAAACCAACAAACATTGTAAACATCCTAAAGGCAAACCTTGGCACATTATTTTTATAATACAATGGAATTGTACAAGGGGATAATTATTTTTGATGAGAAGTTTCTGTAATTAAGATTCACAAAGTTTCCGTGAGCATGAACAAAGTTCAAGGAGCTCTCCCACTTCAACAATGCTTGCCTTTCTCACTTTCACTTTCCTTTTTGAAAAGTTTTTCGGTTCCCCTATTTATTTTGTTTTGTTTTTAAACTATATAAAAGCACTCAACAGAAATAAATGACTCTCTAAAACTTCCGGGTTGTCTCCCTGGCAGCGCTTTCTTTAAAGCCATTAAGCTAGGCATATAGTGCTCAAGTAATGGATCCACCCGGATCCCAAGGTATATCAAAGCCAATTTTAGTTAACAATGATTTGTAATTTAGTAGTGAGCACACAGTAACATATAGCATGCAACAACAAAGTCTAACTCTCTTCCTATGCATCGGCATGTCATAAAAGAACAATTCATGCACACCAAGTAAAGGCCAATGCATAGTATAAACAGTTTCTTGCAATTTTATCGTATTGGAAACATAAAGAGGTGGAGATATAGTTCCCCTCTCATAATAATTGCAAGTAGGAGCAGCAAGCACATGCATATTATATTCATCAAAATCATCATGTGCAATGGTAAAACGCAACCCATCAATATAATCCTTAATAAGCACAAACTTCTCCGATATAGTGTAGTAGGGAGAATTCAAAAAGATAATAGAATTATCATGCGTGGGTGCAATGGCAACAATTTCATGTTTAACATAAGGAACTATAGCAAGTTCATCTTCATAAGCATAATTCATATTGGCATCTTGGCCACAAGCATAGCAATCATCATCAAAAAGGGATATTTCAAGAGAATCAATGGGATCATAGCAATCATCATAGCAATCATCCTTCGGTAAGCACGAAGGGGAATTAAACAATGTATGAGTTGAAGAGTTACTCTCATTAGAAGGTGGGCACGGGTAGCTAATCCGCTCTTCCTCCTTTTGTTCTTCGCTCTCGTCATCATCTTTTTCATCCAATGAGCTCATAGTTTCAGCAATTTCTTCTTCCATTGCTTCCTACAAAATATTAGTCTCTTCTTGGACAGCGGGGTAGGCCTCAATATATAGTTTAACATAGGCATTAGAAGCATAATTTACATAGCAATATTCAAGTATGGCTAAATTTTCAGATTTGTAGAGAGTAGCATCATACTTTTCAGTCAAAGAAACAATTTCATATGCACCCTTAAAAGCAACAAATTCTTCAATTTGTTGAACATCATAGTAATTATAAACACCCTTAGCATATGAAGATACGATTCCATTATCACTAAACAAGCATTGGTAGGGAAGGTGTTTCTTAGGGTTTTCAGAACAACAAGTAACATCATATAATTCACATAAAGTCCAAGCATAGCATTGCAAACGTTGAATTTGATCCCATAATAGTTTCCCTTTTTCAGATATACGGTGTCTCACATAACAAGCATGCTCATCTAAATATTTTCCCTCAACAAAGCTAGTTGGGTTTCAGCACGAGCACAAAGGGATCGAAGATGATCCAAGTAAAAGGCTTCAATAGTGTAATAGATTTTGAGTGGTTCTTCAACCATTGGTGCAGTAGGTACAACTAATTTTTTGGTATTTTACGTTTCCTATCCATAACTAAAGATAGAAAACAGCTAAGAAGAGCAAATAAAAATTACTTAGTGATAAAGCAAACAAGCATACACGATAATATTCACCCCACGCTATGACTCCCGGAAACTGCGCCAGAAAAAGGTCTTGATAACCCACAAGTGTAGGGGATCGCAACAGCTTTCGATAAGTAAGAGAGTCGAACCCAACGAGGAGCTAAAGGTAGAATAAATATTCCCTCAAGTTCTATCGACCACCGATACAACTCTACGCACGCTTGACGTTCGCTTTACCTAGAACAAGTATGAAACTAGAAGTACTTTGTAGGTGTTGTTGGATAGCTTTGCAAGATAATAAAGAACACGTAAATATAAAATAGGGGCTGTTTAGATAAAGAAGCAATAAAGTAAATATAGCGAGTGTGGAGAAGTGGTGGTAGGAGTTGTGGAATTGTCCCTAAGCAATTGACTATGTTACTAGACCGGTAATCACTATTGCAATTATATTTGAGGGGGAGGCATAAGCTAACATACTTTCTCTTCTTGGATCATATGCACTTATGATTGGAACTCTAGCAAGCATCCGCAACTACTAAAGCTTCATTAATTAAGGTAAAACCCAACCATAGCATTAAACATCAAGTCCCCTTTATCGCGAACGCAACAATCCCCTTACTCGGGTTTGTGTTTCAGTCACTCACGCAACCCACTATAAGCGAATCATAAACGCATTGCAACACCCTACAGCAGGAATCCCTCACGCTTGCGCGACACGGAGGGCACCATAGGACAGCACCAATAATAAAACATGAAACTCAAACCAATCATAGCAATTCATCAATCACCGATAGGACAACGAAAATCTACTCAGACATCATAGGATGGCAACACATCATTGGAAAATAATATGAAGCATAAAGCACCGTGTTCAAGTAGAGGGTACAGAGGGATGCGGGAGAGTGGACCGCTGGATATAGAAGGGGGAAGGTGATGGAGATGTTGGTGAAGATGACGGCGGTGTTGGTGAAGATCGCGGTGATGATGATGGCCCCCGGCAGCGCTCCGGCGCCACCGGAAGCAAGGGGGAGAGAGGGCCCCTTCTTCTTCTTCTTCTTCCTTGACCTCCTCCCTAGATGGGAGAAGGGTTTCCCCTCTGGTCCTTGGCTCCCATGGCTTGGTAGGGGCGAGAGCCCCTCCGAGATTGGATCTATCTCTCTGTTTCCGCGTTTTCTGTTTCTGCCCCTTCACTGTTTCCTTTATATCTGGAGATCCGTAACTCTGATTGGGGTGAATCTTTCTCCCATATTTTCCTCATAAAATTAGCTTTCTTGCGGCAAAAGTAGAGCCTCAACCGCCTTATGGGTGGCCCACGAGAGCCCAGGGAGCGCCCAGGGGTAGGGGGCGTGCCCCCCTGTCTCGTGGCCACCTCGGACATTGTTTCGCGTTGATTCTTCCTCCGGAAAATCCCAAATATTCCAAAATAATTCTCCATCCATTTTTATCCCGTTTGTATTCCGTTTGATATTGGTTTTCTACAAAACATAAAACATGCAACAAACAGGAACTGGCACTGGGCACTGGATCAATATGTTAGTCCCAAAATAGTATAAAAAGTTGCAAAAGTATATGAAAGTTGAAGAATATTGGCATGGAACAATAAAAAATTATAGATACGACGGAGACGTATCAGACACTTGTGCTACCGAGGCAACCAAGGCTAAGGCTGCAAAATTCAAGAGCCTTCAGCAAAGGAACACAAGGAAGCATCACCTCGGAATCTGTGGCTACCTCGGTAAAAGGCCCATATGGGATAAGGAGGACGCGGAACATGAAACCACGGGTATCCCAGACCCCTTCGCGAAGTTCACCAACCCCTTGGAGCGTGACTTCATCAGGGCCCACTACAAGTGGGACAAGGAAAAAAAGGTTTTTCACACGGACCAGATCACGAGGAAATTGATGAGACTACTGGTAATTATTCTTTTACCACCTTACATTTAGCTACATATCTAGTCGACTACACATTCCTAAACGGTTCACGCTTCTTCTGCAGGAGAAGCAACACCAGCTTGTAGCCGAAAGCCCTACTTCTCTGATGAGGCCCAAGTGGGACACCCCTCTCAACCGGGCCTTGAATGAACTAAAGAGACTCCCTTTGGGCCAGCGGCCGCAATATGGTCGTGTGCACGGTGCTGGAGACGGCGCCACATGGAAGGTGTTTTACAACGAGGGCCCGGAGGCCAAGAAGCAGAAAAAGAAGTTTAGTTAGGCGGACATCAATGCGAAGGTGAAGCTTGCGCTCGAGAAAAAAGCAGTTGAGGACGCGAAAAAATAGTTGAGGAGAAAAATGAGTTGCTACAGAAGGCAGTCAATGCAGCTGTAACTGCCTGCAGAAATGATTTCGCTACTAACTTGGTTACAGCTATCATCAATTGGACGAAGGAAAATCCAGACAAGACGGTACATGATTTCCCGTTGCCCAGTTTCGTCGGGAGCAACTCCATGAACAACAACACCACTGCACCATCACTTGCTCACGCAACCGGGCCTCCTCTCGCAGTCGCTCCTGCTCATAGCAGCCCGTCCTCAGTCTCTGGCGCGCTAGGTGGGCCTTCGTCTTTGGCTGAGCTCGACGCCGTCACGATAATTACATGTCGCACCAACATATATATATATATATATATATATATATAGAGAGAGAGAGAGAGAGAGAGAGAATATTCCATTTTCATTGCCTTTCAGATGTTTTATGCCACAGACATATGTGTTTGCAGGCCGAAGAAACCCCATGCACCATACTCTACTTGATCAAAGGCTAGAAGGTGGATGTGCGAAAGGGGATGATAATGAACCCCTTGCACCCACGTTCCACAACCAGCCGATCCCCGCTGGGCACTTCAGGGTTAGCTTGTCCAGTGTGAAATCGGGGCACAAGGATTTTCCTCCTCCAGTACAGCTTGTGGGAGAGGACGACGAGACCCCGATGCGGATTGGAAGCTGTAAGGGTTGGGTGCTACTATGGCCGAAGAATCTTATTCGTCTAGAGCCGGCCGAGAGCACACCAATAATCGCCCATCAACAAGCATGTGCGGAGACCACCACCCTGCCTACGCAATTACCAGCTCCTGTAGTGCCGGGTGAGAGCGGCAGACGATGTGATGAAGGGGGTGCAACAGTACTGGCTGATGTAATCGGTCCTGTAGAACAGAGAATGGATGATGAGACGGAGGTCGACCCTATGGGTTTCCTCAATACAAACGCGTATGACCGTGACATAGATATGATGAGTCAACCATATGACGAATCAGGCTATCAGCATGCTAATGAGGATGTGGATGATATGCCCGAGCAGGAAGGTCGTAGCAGGGATTGCAAAAAGTCTCTCTTCATGAAATCCTCACAGGACACGCCTAAAGATGCCGCCTCAACACAGGCTCAACTAGCCGGGGCTCGTACAGTACTTAGCCCGAGAACCCTGGGGCAGGGGTTAACGAAAGGTCTGGAAGGTGTGCCCAAGAAAAAGGAGAGGAAGAGATCGGGGAAGATAGCTGACTCCAAACAAGCCAGAGCACATAGCAGCCAGACGATGGATTCTGAAGAGCGTGTACCCGTGAAAGGTGCGACCATGTTCCATATCACGGGCGAGCCTATGCCATTGCCGAAACCACTGGAGGCACTATCAAGGGATCTCAGGAGACTGCACGACCATGTGCTGTCAACTGAGAAAAGCCTACTAGCCTCAAAGGATCCAGGATATACGACATACGCAGCTCGTGTGCCTGAGGGGAAGTGCTATGTCGACAAATGGCCCGCGGAGGTGTTCTGCCTGCGGTTTGACCATATCTTTGAGATGTTTCTGACAAGGCGGCTCGATTTTACAATCGTCCGCCTTTTTGCGCTACATATGAGCTCCGTCATGAAGAGAGAAGAAGCCTCACAAATCTGTGTGGCGGATCCATACTACATGCACGAGTCTTTCTTGAGTCTCGGCGACTTTGAGCGTGAAACTGCTAGGGACTACCTCCGAAACTTCATGGTACAGAATAAGGACCAGGATATTGTCCTCCTGCCTTATCATCCAAAGTAAGTCAGTTCCGGACAACCCTTTCGTACATTTCAATCATTCCTTCTCGCTCATATGGAGAATAATTTGAGGTGTCTTTTCCCCACAGCAACGGGCGCTCCGTCATTATCATTCTTTACCCACGAGTCTCCCACGCCGTGTATTTTGACCCTTCCAGAGACTATGAGAAAAAGGACTACACCCACATAATGAATATTCTAGATGATGCTCTCCAAGGCTTCAGCATTAGAGGTGGCCACATGCAGATCAAGAAACAAAGGAACAATAAGATGGGTTTCACGCATAAAACTAACTTCTCCTGCATCCATGTCCCAAAACCAAGCAAGAAGGATGGATTCCACATCGTCCATCTCATGATTGAGTTCAGCTCGGATCACCAAAAGCTTCGCATGACAAGCAAAAATGATGATCATATCCACAAGTGGCTAGAATCTCATGGAGAAGCAGATTATAAACTTACAGATGACTTCTTTCGCATCCAAAGGGACATTGCAACGATCATCATCAAAGAAGTCATCGATGAGAAGGGGATGTTCCACCACGGCCCTATATCACGAGCTGACATCTGAACTCGCATAGACATGCAACGTCTAGACCTCACGCCATTCAAGAAGCTAGGGTCCATCCTCGATGATATGGAAGGATGGAACTTCTAGTGAATTACGATGCCGATGATGATGATATGTGTCGGTTGAACTTGTATACTTTTCTGTAGCAATGAAACTTTGTGATGTCCATGGTCCTGCGTACCTCTAGTTTCTGTAGCAATGAAACTTGTACACTACTTTGTTAGTTTGTGTACGATGACCTGCGTACCTCTAGTTAATTAGTTTGCGTACTATATGTTGCATCTAGTTGCTAACCCTTTCTTTTTTGTGTTGCTCTAGTATATTTTGTTGCATATGATTGTACATCCTCTTGATGAAGATGCATCTCTAACAGGTACCTAGTTTCTTGATGGAGAAGTGCTATGTCGTGTACGAAGGGAAGGTTCCGGGAGTGTATGACGAGTGGCATGAGTGTTAGGCACAAGTGTAGGGGGTCTCGGGTGCCAGCCATAAAGGCTTCAAAAGCAGACAAGAAGCACAAGCTAGTTACTTGAGGTTCAGGCGAGCGCGAGACAGGACTCATGACCGCCGCCTCATGTACTGCATTGTTCCACTATCACTCATAGTGATCGCACTTCTCGCGTATATCATTGTTTAGATGGATGACGTTGTAGTTGCAAGTATTCGAGACTTGCATGTATCGCTATTTTTGAGATGATGACGAGATACCACTTTGTGTTGGATGATGATTATGATGATACTATTTGTATGTATATGCTATGATTACATTTGTGGTCTCACAGTAATTTGTATGTGTATGATGATGACATTTGTATGTGCTAAAGATTCTTGTATAAAGCCTGTTCAAATACAAAACAAATATGCAGAAAAAATAAAAAACTACTAAAATTAGTAGTAGCGAGTGGAGGAAAGTTAGCAGCAGCGTCACTATAATAGTAGCGCGCGCTAGAGCTATTAGTAGTAGCGAGCTTCCACGCAGCACGCTGCTGCTACACTTGTATAGCAGTAGCGTGGGCGCGCACGCGCTGCTGCAATGGGTTAGCTATAGTGCCCTATTAGTAGCGTCAGTGCCCGCGCTACTGGTAGGCCAAAAACCCGCGCTGCTGCTAGGCTTTTCCCTAGTAGTGTGGGTTACTATCTACTAGGGTTGGGGTTAGATTGGGTGAAGCTGGTTCTTTGTCCATCACAGTAGGGGTACAATCTGTGAGAGTTTGGGTTATGTGTGGTAGGGCTGGTTCTCGTGCATGTACAACCGGGGTGCTATCTCCACCAAGAGGTAGCACTGTTTTATTTGAAGACCGTGTTTTTAGAACGCTAGATGCTGGCATCACCCGCTCCAATTCAAATGGCTGATAAACAGGAAACATAGTTGAATGTACAGACATTGTATGCGAGACAGATGCAATAGATAGTGTGGAAAAAAGAGGGCACGAAATAGTTGACATGTATATTGTTTAACTAAAACGGATAGCATGACATAATTTCACATATATGATGTCTATCTAAACTAGATAGCATAGCATAACATAATTCAAAGATATGATGAATAACTAAACAGGATTGCATGACATAATTCACCTACATGTTATCTAAGTAATCAGGATCGCATCATTTACTTCACATACGTGATTTATATGCTAAACAGAGGGCATTAGATATGATGTCTGAACTAAGAACATGGTGTTGAATATTGTGTATATGATGTCTAAACTATGCAATGCAAGACACCATATGCATGATATAAGCAGTATAATCGTGTCAAGTTAGAGCATACACCTCGGTGGGGGAATAGGACTGGTCATCCGTCTCTGAATCCATCTCCGAGGAGCTATCGGGACCCAACAAGAGATCTGCTTCGACAGGTAGCACTGTCCGCTCTGAAGGCCTTGTTTTCACTCCAGATTTTTCAATCTCCCACCCAAATGACTGATTCACAGGAAGAGTAGTTTAATGTACAAACATTGTCAACAAATGGAAATGTAATGAAGAAAAGGATGGGCAAGATATCATTCAAATATATGATGCCTGGTTAAACAGGATGGCATTGCACATTTCACGTATATTATGGCTGTCGAAAAGACATGAGACTGCATAATTCCCATATATGATATAGAAACTAAACAGGTGGCATTACAGAACATGTCTAAACTAAGCAGATGACGTATATAATGTCAAAAGTAGGCACTTCAAGTTAACATATGCATGATATGACTAACATCATCATGCCAAGGTAGAGCAAACACCTTGGGGGTAAATAGGAGTGGTCAGCGGCGTCTGAATCCGCCTCAGAACAAATATCTTCCTCTGGATTACAATCTGGAGAGGGGTGGCGAGGGTTTGCCATTGAACCCACCATGGAGCAATGTCTGCATGACATTGTATTGCCGCACAAAACTCTTCTCTTTTTCTCTACATGTTCAACATGACTGTGTACAATATCTGACATGCATACGAAAAAAATATGGTGAGATTATGTAAGGAGAGCATGCAGAAATTTAGAGTGATGGTAACAACCAGTGGATGGATCCAAAAATAATGATAGCAGGCTAATGATGGCTTTAATGTAATAAAAAGACAGATGCTGATTGCTTTACTATTTGTTTCCCACCCAAGATTAACAACATAGGCATACCCTAAGTGAACCAAATATTAGACAGAGATACTATTCATTGCTTCCTTGATATGTGCCCCACAACTAATTTAGAACTCAAGTTTGAACATTAATTTGGAACTGACTTGGAGTCCAAGAGGTGAACAGGACAATAAAGTAGCAGGTAATTTTAAGCAATGCATAACATAAGTAGAAACAAAAGAGTGCGACCTCTCTTGTGGACCCGTGTACTCCTCAGGTTCATCTGCTGAGTCGATTATGGTGATGTCGTTGCGGTGGGTGCCGATGGCAGGGAAGGAGATCTGAGGAGGCGAAAGAAGGTCAGGAGTCGTGACGTCTGGTTTGGTGGATGTTCTTGTCGATGGAGCAGGTCGGTTAAGGTGGATGACGTCGCGGCAGGAGCAGGACAAACCACACAAAGTTCCCTTCAACACCTACCTGTAACTGAAGTAATTCTGTAAGGGCTCATTTGGCTTGCATGATTCTAAAAACGCAGGGATAGGAAAAACACCAGAATAGGATAGGAATGCACATGGTAAACAGAGCATTTGTAAACACAGGATTTCTGTCAACTTGAGTGTTTGGTTTACGGGAATTGGAAGAGCAGAGGAATGCAAAGAAACATGCCCAAAATAAAGTGAAACCATATGAAAGTATGCACAGTTAGAATGTTGTTCTGCCACTAATGCACTTGGTCTTTTTTTCATGCATAGGATTTTGAAAACTAGGTCCAGGTGGATGTTTTGCTTCATTCCTTTCAACATAATGCATGAATAATTGAATAGTAGAGTGCCATTGGAAAATTCCCTATTGCTATGTTTTTCCTTTCAACCAAAATAGCCCTAATGGATCGACACGAATGTATAGTAATAAGTGATGCAACAAGTGTACAACCTCTTTGTCGTAGCCGTGTCGACCTCCACATCATTGGGTTGGTCGCTGAATCAGTTGAGGCAGAGGTGGCTTTCGGAGGTGTGGAGGAAGATCTGAGGAATCTGTAGACAGCGTCCAGGGCACTACTCTGTTGTGATGGATTGTTCTGTCGTTGGAGCAGCTCCGGTGAGCCGTAAGACGTCAAGGCTGAAGCATCACAAGACAGACATCGTCAATCTCAAGTGGATTCTAATAGAATATCCAATAGATTATGTAAAATAGATGTAAAATTTACATCACCAAAAACCACCTGACTAAAACAGATGAGGTAAAAACTATTGACTCTGAACTTAACTGTCGAAACTAAAATTTCCTGTGGAATCTGGATGTTACTGTCGAAACTGGACGCAATGGTAGCAGAGAGGCACTTGACATGTAGTTTAGGGATGGCCTGCAGTTCATCTTCAACCTGCACCCCCCTGAGCCGCCAGCCACCACCGGCTGAACCGCCGGCCCCAGCGCAGCCTCGCCGCCCCGAAACAACTCCCCACCGCTGGTCCGCCGCCGCCCCGGCCAGCCCTATAGGCCCCCTGCCTCCCACCCTGAACCCTAAGATAGATAGTGGGGTACCTCTCCGGTGAGCCCCCGTCCCCGCTGTGGGTGGTTCTTCCTTAACTCCGGCGAGCCCCCCCACCCCCTAAAAATCTACTGAGCCAAAAGTTGATTCAGTCAACTGAAGTGTAGCTAAGTCAGAGCAGAGCAGCAGCACGAGCGAGGGGGAGAGCAGCAGCAGCAGCGCGAGTGAGAGTCGGAGCAGTAGCAGCTGGGCGGGTGAGCGATCGAGCAAGAGCCGGAGCAGCAGCAGCAGATCCGGCTGGTATGGATGCCGCCGTCAAAGGGGCCTCACACTGGGGGAGAGCCGCCATGGAGATGTCGCCCGCGGCGCCGGCTTCAAGGTAGCCGCTCCATGGGGGTGCGAGATGGAGCACCGTCGGTGCCGGGAGGTCAAGCTAAGGATAAGGTGCGATGCGATGTGTGTACAACCTCTTTGGTGGCGCCGAGTAGGCCTCGGCTTCGTATGAGGAGTCTGTGAGGATGCTGCGGTTCCGATGGAGCAGGTTAAGATGGCGCTCTGGGGATGGAGCAGCCGCGATAGACGAGGCGATCATCGGAGCAGCTCCTGGGAGGTGGAGGACGGGGTAGCTGAACCGGCGGGACAACGAGATGGACGACGGATCCTCATCCGGGGAGGTGGACGAGGGACGTCGAGCTGTTCTGGTGGACATCATCGTCGGGGAAGAGGCTCCGGCTGGGCAGCGGTGAGGTGGCGGACGGAGGAGGGTGGGGTTTCACGGCTGGAGCGGAGATGTTATGGTGGCCTGGGACTTCGAATGGCAAAAAGGAGGCGATGGGAGGGGGTGAACCATGACTTAGGGACGCCCTTGTCCAAAATGTAGGGTGTGTTACAAAAGTATCCCCCACCTATTTGAACTAGCGGCCCTTTCGGCTCAGGGTTAGAAGGGGGATTTCGCGTGTCGGGATTTGGCAACTGGAGGGAGTTTTCGCGCGCGTTGTAATTTTGGGATAGCAAGGCGCGGGTTGTGAAGGCGCCAGTTTCTGGAGCACGATATCTGAATTTTCGGGATATAACAAGGCGCGGGTTGAATTTTAGGGACAAGTCTAACGTGTAATGTTGTACTTGTACGTACCAAATCAATTCGCACTTCCCTCAACCAAAAAGAAAACGAAAAAATAAAACTATTCACACCAAACAAAGAGAGAGCTTTGCCCCATTTTACTATAAAAATGCTATTCAAAGCTACTCCCTCCTTCCATTTATATAGGGCCTAATGCGTTTTTCGATGCTAACTTTGAACAAATATTAGAGCAATAATATATGACATGCAACTTACACAAAGCACACCGTTAAATTCGTCTATGAAAGGTTCTTTCAATGATATAATTTTCACATTGTGCATGTCATGTACTATTAATCTTGTCAATAGTCAAAGGCGCTCTTAAAGAACACATTACGCCATATATAGATGGAAGGAGGGAGTATGAATCCATGTTATGTCCAATTAAATTTGTTTCCTTGCTGTATAATGCATGTAACCTACTCATACCAACATTTTAGTGCATTCCAAATGTCTATACTATCGCTGCAATTCGAACTGAATTTGAATTCGTTTCTCTATTTCAATAAGAACCTACAATCATGATTGTTGCCAACTTCAACCATCATTCGTGTATTACCTTAATAACACACCACATAGTTACTATAGAGATAGATATGAACTACGTGTACTACATGAACTCGAATTCTATTTTTTTAATACACTTGATGTTGATTCCAAATAATAGTACATTCGATGTACTAACTATATATTCATAATCTAAAACATGTTCCATACGTGTACACTGTGTTTATCACACATAGTATAGTGCCCCGCCCCCTACATTATGACAAGTATTTAGACCTGAGCTACAAAAGCCACAAATTAGCCCAAATTATGATCAAAGTTCTATATATTATACGTAGTACTAGCAAGATGCCCATGTGTTCCACAGAACATCAACACGATCAAGGGGAGGCCTAATTTACAAATATGGAGAGGGGTGTGGTTATGTTTTTTCAAAATTGCCATAGTTTCCTTCCTATCCCGTCAGATACAAATCGGACGGCCTATATTGCAGGATGGCAGGCACACCATCATCAACCACTCTATTTTTTTATAAGAGTAGAGATAAAATATATTATATGTAGTATAACATGTTCATAACCACACCATGTGTACCACCGTTATATATATTCACACATGCGTCGGTTTAAAACACTATGATAAATTCTTCAAATATCCGAATTCGCTTTTTATAATGAAGTATGATCTCTATTCGTCTTTTACACTCATACAATCCTCTTATCTTTGTAGCTAGATAGCACTAACTTTCTCTCGTGCATGCACATGCCCTCATGCCTCTCACCCTCCCTCACCATTCTCTAGCTCCATCGCGGAAATTCGTCTTTTCACTTTAGGTCGTTCACCCACGGTGTGTGTAGCCCCCCCAGCTCCTTCTTTACAGCACACATCGATCGATATGCATCTCTAGCCAGGTGTGCCTAGCACAAACACAAGCTTCCCCTCTTCTCTTATCACCATCCATGCCTCTGGCATCATTTTCTACCTCTTGCCCCTCTCGATTGGATGGTCCAACGTCACCTATTTTTTTCTATTGTTAGAGGTAAAGCTACTTCATGGAGTCGAATCTTGGTACTTGGTTCAAACAAGAAATAAAGTTGGGGTGGGGGAATTTAGTATGTAGTACATCAGACTTGGTACAAACAGGAAGGAAAGGGGGTGAAAGTAGTACAGACTGGCCATCCAACCGGTCTCTTGGTCGAAAAGGGAAATATAGGGGTAACATTGTACATAGTGGTATGACCAGGACTAGATTTGCTATCGACACATAGGAGTAGGTGGCTAGAGTGAAAAAAATGGGACCAACCCAGATATGTTTCTTGGATGTTTGTTTCTCGGGGCAACAAACTATGAATCACCACTTTTATGCCCCTATTTAGGTACATGGTGCCGGACTGCTAGTGCACCCACTGTTCCATGCCCTTATACCAAATATTTAGTTGTTCTTAATCTAATGCCCCTGGTAAAATGAAGCCATGCCACTGTTATAAGCCATGACAAGTTTAGCCAAATGTTTTTGCCTGTAATTGTTTGAGATTCTGATTGTTTCCTCTGTAACTTTTTGTGCAAACAGGGATATCCATTTCACCTGGTTGTTGTTCTGACCTTTTGGTGCACTGCACAAAACTCTTCTTAAAAGAAGTGACTTTTGTGCTGTTTAACTGGAATGTCAGAATGGAGCAGTTGGTTCATTTCGGTGGAACTGCACAAAGGGAGATATGTGTTCCAATCATCATCATCCATATTGGCACCATAACCTTCCTTTAGTAAGAATGATATTTAATGCATGTGTTCATCTCTATTTTGTGACTGCCATGAGAAAATAATGCTATGTTTTACTAGTACACATGTACTCCCTCACTGACAAAACCAATTCTAAAATAGATGCCAATCATGTACTTGGTTTCACCAACTAGTGAGGAGAATGAGAAACAGAGCATGAGAGGAAGAAGAAGAAGAGTAAACAGTGCCAAGGCGATCTTGCTGAAGCCAGAGGCCTTAGTCGAGGCCATTCAAGGGCTCCGGCAATGACTACCTTACATGTGAGACGATCCTCCAGGGAGCCCTTCCACTTCTGCTATCTCACTTAATTAATTAAGAGTACTTAAGTACCACTAATTTATTGCTGCCTAATTTTCCTGTCGGAGTTAAACAAATCTTTAATAGCACCCTATGATGAATCATGTACGTGTGTATGTTTGTTTATGGAGGTGAATCATGTGGTGGAGCAGGGAGGGAATGCTAACTTTACACATTAAGATAATGAGGGTGCTTCTATTTGTTAGTGTATGTTTCATCAACTAGTCCCACTATTACAGTAATCTCACTCTCTCAATATATGTGCCAACAGGGATGCTCGATTTTGGTGGAACTGCACAAAAACTTTGGGTGCTTCATTGCCTCAACAACTTCCTTCCTTTCCTGTTAGTCGCTAATCTTGGCTTGCATTCTTCCTTTGTTGTTAGTCGCTTGGGTTATCTCGGCTTCCAGTCAAAGGAAATAGTAATTGATATGCTACCTCACACAGGTTGGTACTGGTCTTTATCCTGATTATTGTGCTTGTCATATGTATTGGTAATTTGGTATTGTGCTACTGTTTGCCAATTTCATAAAGGAGTAACTTGGAGCCTGAACTCGTAGGCAAATCATTACATCGGGTTATTTCAGTAGGACTGCATAAAAAGATCAGATGGACAGGTACTTATGCTAATACTATGTACTCCAAAGTTCACTCAGACAAGCATCGATGTTGACAAGAAGTGCCTATATTCATTCGAGTATAACCGGTGTCAACCAATTGTCAAACTCCAAGTATTAGGAGAGTGAACGCCAAAAATATTGCTTGGCGCATAGCCCAGAAAAACGCAGTCCAGTCTTTGGTCCCAACTTGTGCCTTTTGGTTATCGGCACATATGGTAGCGAACTGTATGGCATGGAGTCTAAAGATTCCAGACAAGTTGGTTGACGCATATATTCATCTGGCATTTAATCAGTCTGCACGCCAGGGTTGCTCCATTTCAGTTGAAATGCACAAAAAATTTGGGTGGTTCATTTTCTCAACCGCCTCCTTTCTCGTCTTCAATGTAGAATTTTGGCGAGCTACAGGACCAAGATGAGCCAGTAAACTAGTTGGATGAAAGTAGTGGCCAAGTTGCTCAAACCTCCCTCGGCACGAGGCCACTATTTGAGGATAAACCTACAAGCAAAGTATGTGCTGCCTCTTATGTACTCGAAAGTTTACTCGTACAAGCATTAATTTTAGCAAGAAGTACCTCCAACTAAACACCATTTACCAGTCTGCAATGTAGAATTTTGGCGAGCTACAGGACCAAGATGAGAAAGTAAACTAGTTGGATGAAAGTAGTGGCCAAGTTGCTCAAACCTCCCTCGACACGAGGCCACTATTTGAGGATAAACCTACAAGCAAAGTTCAGATTGTCTGTGCTGCCTCTTATGTACTCAAAAGTTTACTCGTACAAGCATTAATTTTAGCAAGAAGTACCTCTGACTGAACACCATTTACCAGTCTGTACCTTAGATAATTAAAGTTCGTCCATGGATCATATTGGTTGTGATCTCAATCATTTGGATGCATAAACATACTAAACATGTGTATATCTAAATCTTTTTGTGAATTATCTATGAATATTGTTGTGTGATCTATCAATCATTTGGATCCATAGACATGCTGAACTTGTGTATATATGAATCTTTTGAGTTGTTGATAGAGAATGTTGGCTATGAATATGAACGTGTCCTGTGAACCTGAGTTTGATACGAATGTTTACCTTTTCTGTTGTGCTTGTGTGTGAACTTGTTAGTATGCCTACTGTGGGGTATGTGGCGTGTGGGTGTCAATGGCACACCTTCTTCCAGAGAAGAATTGCACGTGCTTTGTTAGGGTAGCAATGGCGCATAAGCTCTTTTTAATCTTTTTGCTCTGTCTTGCCCCCTCCCCCGTCAACCCCTGCCGTAATGTTTTCGGCCTCAAAACAAACATAGTACTGCGTTGTTTTGGGGGCTTGGTGAAATGATGGTTTCTGTAGGTTGGCCCGCCCAGAAAATTGGCTGCTGGTCCACCACGGACTGGGAGGCTAAAAATACAAGTTGTATGGTGCAGAGGCAAGTAAAAAATCGCCATCCAGAGCCATCCACTAAAGAAAAAAGTGCTCCTGATGTGCTTCTTCAGTCGTGTCGCCGGCCCCCTCTATATTCCAGTTCGCTCAGGGATCTGGTATCATTTTTTCCAAAGGTCGAACAAGTATCATCTAGGCCTAGGTTTTGTATTTTAACATGTGTGGCCCACGACATACGGTGATAGTGGTTTCAACTTATTTTTTTAGGTCCATACCGGCCTATGGGCTTTTTCTTAAAGATCGGCAGCCCAATGTATTTTTTTAACCACATTATATATATTTATATTATTACTATTATCAAATATTTCATAGAGGCTTATATATAAATTATAAAAACATCCCACGTGTTATTAACTTATAAAAGTAAATGTTTAACAGAAGTTGGCAAGGAAAATCCTAGTTGTTTTTGACTCATAGGCAAGGAAAATCCTAGTGATTGCATACAAAAGCTTGCAAAGATTTTAAGGACCAATGTAATAATAACGCGCTCATTTTTATTTTGAGGAATAACTCGCTAATTTGTTAATTATGTATATAAAAAATGTGCCTCTCCGGTTTATTTTTGATATTAATTGCTCCTTCTAACATAACATTATATATATAACGAGCCCAGCTAATTCGTGTATTTGAAGGAAGTGCAAATGGGCTGGGATTTCTTAGATAATATAAATGGGCCGCATTGACGCGAAATTATTTGTTCACCCAGCCCAGCAAATGGACTCTACATTCTAGAAAACATGGGTTAAATATATGCCACATTTTTGCAGGCTGACATGTGGGCCAATAGGTCGAAACCTATGCAACGCGTTGTCAACTTGGTCGGTATGCACCTACAATCTCTCGTCTTCTTCCTCCATCATTGCTAGGACCACCTGGTCCGGCCTCCGGCGGCTAGCAGCTCGCTCAGTATGCATCACTGCGAAGCGCTACCCCACCCCCGGCCAGGCTATCCCTCCACCCCTCCACACCTCCTATTATTCTCCACCGACTGCAGCCCCACACCGCACCTAAACCAGTTATAACCCTTCTCCTCCACTCAATATGCGACTCCACTGCCGCGTCTTCCCACCTCCGAGTCGTTCCCGTCCGGGGCCTCGCCGCCGTCCACCACCTTGTTGCGCTCAGTGCGGCGTGGTCAACAAACGAGAGTCATCGGAAGAGGACTGTACATGGAGAGCCTGACAGCTGGGACCCATGAGGTCCATGGTCGCACGCAAGGAAAGTTCCTCCTTATTAAGCTGAAAAAATGTTTCCTCAACCTGACAGCTGGGACCCACTGGCTGTATCTTCACACGGAAGGAAGTGCCTCCTTGTTATGCAAAAAAATTTATTCCTCCCGTTGACAGCTGGGACCCGTCAGATTTGGTGGCTGACTTGTGGGCCTACTAAGCGGACATGTACGCAGGGCTTTGTCAACGTAATCAACGAATGATTCTAGTAGCTAGACCGTTGGATGTTAATCCAACAGCCGTGCTCCTTCTTCAACCACTGTTCTTGCTCTTGTCTCCCGTGGGAGGCACCGCGGCTGTGCTGCCGCGCACCCGAACCAGTCAAGTTTCCCACTCCTCTCCATCTGCAACTCCACAACCCCGTCTTCCCCATCTCCGGGTCATTCCAGTCTGGGCCCTCACCATCGTCCACTGGCCTTTGGTGCACTCGGCACGGTGTGGTCAACGTGGTCAACAACCGAGAGTCATCGGAAGATGACTGTACGTGAGAGACTGACAGTGGGGACACACCACGCCCATGGACGCATGCATGGAACAGAACGCGGTGTGGTCAACATGGTCAAGGAATGCCTTCCATCGGAAGTGTACTATACGTGGAGAGGCTGAGAGCTGGGTCCACAGCCGCAGCAAGGAAGTGCCTCCTTATTACGCGGAAAATAATGATTCCTCCACCTAACAGCAGGGACCCACCGGATGGGCCACCGTATTTTGCGAAAAAAACATTTCTTCCCTGACTGCTGGGACCCATCGGATGGGTCACCATATTTCGCGAAAAAAATGTTCCCCTTGCTGTCAGCTCGGACCCACCGGAAGTGCCTCTTTATTACGCAGAAAAAAATGAATACTCTCCCTGCTAGCTGGGACCCACCTTGGTGGGAGGCTGACTTGTGGGCCTACTAAGTTGACGGGGATGGAGGGCTGTGTCAACTTAGTCAATATGAATGATTCTAGCTCCAGTGACCATACGATGTCCATCCAACAGCCATAGTGCTTCTTCAACCTCTGGATTTCTTGCTCCAGCCGCCCAAACTAGCATCGGTCATGCCACGTGCTCCTGCCTCCCGTGGCCGGCTGTGATGCCACGGAGGCCTCACCGCCCCTACTACTCCCACTGCTGGCTAGGCCATCCCTCTACTCACCCACACCCCCTGTTATTCTGCGGTGACGGCAGCCTCACACCGCAGCCGAACAAGTGAACCCTCGTACTCCTCTCCGCGCGGGCTTCCACTGCCGCGTCTTCCCCGGCTCCACATCATCCCCATCCTAGGCCTCGCCGTCGTCCACCGCCCTGGTGCTCTCGATGCGGCATGGTCAACGTGGTCAAGGAACGACTTCCATCAGAAGAGTACTATACGTGGAGAGGCTGACAGCTGGGTCCACGGCGGCCGCAAGTAAGTGCCTCCTTATTATGCGCAAAATAATTATTCCTCCACCTGACAGCAGGGACCCACCGCATGGGCCACCGTATTTCACGAAAAAAACGTTTCCCCCCTGACTGCTGGGACCCACCAGCTACATCTTCGCATGCAAGGAAGTGCCTGACAGTTGGGACCCACCTGGTCAAAGCGTACGTAGCGTTGTCATTCTGGTCGCGAACCTGTACGTACATACTGGTCGATGTAGAGGCGCGCACGTAGCATGTACACGTACGTACAGTGGCCAGGGTGCAAGAAAGTAAATACGGTCACGTACGTACATACGGGCAGGGTCTCGAACGCCTACTCGCCTGTACGTACGGCCAGGGCTCATGTACATGGTTGGATCGGAACGGAGAAACAGCGTCGTTGTCGTGTTCATGGGGAGACAACCGGCTGGGTTGGAATGGAATGTATCGTCGTGTTCATCGGGAGGGCTTGGACGGAACAACCGATGGAAATGAGGCCTGGCGTACCGCAGAACGGAGGAAACGACCTTGTGTTCGATCGGCCACATTCGAAACGGGATCTTGTTCATCGGGAGGGGTTTGGCATACCGCAAAACGGAGGAAACGGACCTCCTGCAGTCGAAATGGGGGTCCTGTTTATCGGGAGGGGTGTGGCGTACCGCAAAACGGAGGAAACGTACTTGTGTTGGAGCGCTACGGTCGAAACGGGGGTCCTATTCATCGGGAGGGGTGTGGCGTACCGCAAAACGGGGCTCCATGGGATACTGTTCATCTCCACCGTCGAACCCCTCCAGCCTCCACGGGCTACTGTTCATCCATCGTCGACCTCCTCCAGCCTCCACCTGCGACTGTTCATCCACGGGCTCCTGTTCATCCAGCCTCCACCGCGCGCTACTCCACCAGCTACTCTTCAACCAGCCCTCTCCACGGGCTCCTGTTCAACCACCCCTCCACGGGCTACTATTCATCCAGTCCTCCACCGTCTACTGTTCATCCGGCCCACCACGGGGTGGTCCTGTTCATCCAACCCTCCATGGGGTCCTGTTCATCCAGCCCCAACCGGCTCGATCGATCGGGGTCATGTTCATCCAAAGGCAATACCAGGGGTCCTGTTCATCCACCCCCACTGGGAACTGTTCATCCAAACACCCCCAGCAACACTCACTGTTCATCCAGAGGCAGCATCGATCGGCTTCAGTTAGCAGCAGTAGCGAAGGAATCGCTCGATCGGGTCCAGTTAACAGCCATTAATCGATCACTCGGGTTCAGTAATGCGTAGCCTGCAGTGCAATCGCTCGGGTTCAGTTAGAGCCCAACGCCTCGCTTGGGTTCAGTTAGAGCCCAATGCCTCGCACCCAGGTGCGTGCGTGTACGAGAGAAACGTGCATTGCTCGGCCCCGACCACCCACCGTAACCGGGAACACCCTGATATTTTCCTCTCCCTCGCTTCTACCATGGTTTTTTCTGTCATGGACGTCCCAAAGAATGTCATGCAGCTGCGTCTCTGGCCCGCCCAGGAAGAAAAGCCCATTTTCTGTCATGATTTTTTTGTCATAGAAGTAGGACCCCACCACATCTATGATGATACCGGGTTTTTTCACAATTATCGTCATAGGAGTGTCATAAGTATGACAGAAAAAAAATTCATTCGGCCCAAAATGTCACGGATGTGTCTTTTTTTTGTAGTGCCCCGAGTGGCATCCCCTCTTTCTTCCAACGACCATCGGTATTTTACTTGGAACTATATTTTTATTCGTAACATATCATGAGTTTTTCTTGGAGCGACTTGTATTATATGAGTCTTTGCTTATTTTTCTTTTTAGTTTAAGTCAAGTATCCTTGCTGAACAGATCTATTTGAGAGAGCCAAATGTATGCTATGATTTGTTAGAATTGCTCTATGTGCTTCACTTAAATCTTTTTGAGCTATGGAATTGCTCTAGTGCTTCACTTATATCTTTTTGAGCACGGTGTGCTTTATTATTTTTGAAGAAATGCTCTCATGCTTCACTTAGATTTATTTGAGAGTTACTAATTTTTTTTAAATTCTCCTATGCTTCACTTATATTATTTTGAGAGAAGAAATTTTGTGTGCTCATGTTATTCACCTAGATTTGTTTGAGCTATCAAAAGCAACATATGAAATTAGTCCCAAAGTGATATATATCTAAGAGGGATATAATAGAAACTTTCATGAAGATCATTGGACAAAATAAACTTGATTCTTTGTAATAGTCTTGCGTTATGATGATATCATATGTGAGTCACGTTGATGAGTAATTATGGCTTAGTAGGAATATTGATGTTAAGGTTTGTGACTCCCCATGCAAGCAAGAAAGTCAATAGATATGCAATGAAATTACATCCTACTTATGGTGCATTATTTGGTATTAGTTATGCTTAATGCCCGCTTATGAGATTTTTCGTTTCTTGGTTGGATGCTTCTCAATCTTTTGCTAGCCTTCACTTGTACTAAGTGTGATTACTACTTGTGCATAAAAAATTCTTAAACCTAGTTTTGCCATATGAGTCCAATATACCTACCTATATGCGGTATTATTTTGCCGTTCTAAGCAAATTTATATGTGCCATCTCTAATCTTCAAAATAAATTTCCTTTTTGTGTGCTCGTACCGCTCATGAAATGGTAGGGGCTAGCTGGTATTTTTCCATGCTAGATGTGTTATTCTCAAGATGAGTGTTTATTCACTTGTCATTGCACGAGAGTACGACAAAGGTATTAGGGATGCCCAGTCCTGAAATGAAAATGAATTTACTTTATGTTGACATATAATAAATTCCTTGGAAAGTGTTGGTATGGACGGCACCCGTGGATTCGGTTAGCCGTGGAATGTGAAAGTATGGTGGAAAAAGGAATAAACTTTATTTTCTGTTTGGGAACTGCCTATGATATATCTAGCATCGAAAGTACTCGATCATTTTTGTTGATAGGAAAGGCATGCCACCCAAAATGTTTTATCTCTATCTTTTTTGCTTTGAGCTATGGCACCACTACAAATCCCTACTTCCCTCTGCAAAGTGCCTTTCTTTTACTTTATGCATTTTTTTATTTGAGTATCCATCTTCTCTTATAAAGCACCAACTAAGGGGCACTATGATCGTAATTGAGCATTGGGTGTAGCTAATATGCGAGTGTGTTTCATGAATGGATCAATGATTGAGCATAATGGTCTAGGGATAACTTGCTTTAATGTTGATATTTTGAAAGACATGGTTGCTTGTTGATATGCTTGAGTATTGAAATCTTCATGTCAAAACTAGACTATTGCTTTGAATCGTATAAAAGTCCAAATGTCCATGCTACAAAGAAAAGAATATGTGATGAACATGATAGGCAGCATACCACATCAAAAATTCTGTTTTTATCATTTACCTACTCGAGGACGAGCAGGAATTAAGCTTGGGGATGCTGATATGTCTCCAACGTATCTATAATTTCTTATTATTCCACGCTGTTATATTATCATTCTTGGACGTTTTACAATCATTTCATAGCAACTTTATATCATTTTTTGGGACTAACCTATTGACATAGTGCCCAGTGCCAATTGATGATTTTTTCTTGTTTTTTACTTCGCAGAAAATCAATAACAAACGCAGCGAAACTTTTTGGAGAATTTTTCTGGGCCAGAAGACACGGGATGGGCCAAAGAAGTACCACAGGGGTGCCCTGCGACCTCTCGAGCTTGCATTGGTTTTTCCGTTGAAGAGGAAAGGGTGATGCAGCAAAGTAGAGTAAGTATTTCCGTCAGTTTTTGAGAACCAAGGTATCAATCCAATAGGAGACAACACTCAAGTCACCGAATACCTACACAAACAAACACCAACTTGCAGCCAACGCGATAAGGGGTTGTCAATCCCTTCATGGTTATTAGCAAAGTGAGATCTGATAGAGATGATAAACGGTAAAGTAATATTTTTGGTATTTTTGGTATATGGAATGGAAGGTAAAAGATTGCAAAGTAAAAGAAATATGAAATTTAAATTGTAGATCGGAAACTTATATGATGGAAAATAGACCCGGGGGCCACAGATTTCATTAGAGGCTTCTCTCAAGATAGAAATTATGTGGGTGAACAAATTACTACCGAGCAATTGATAGAAAAGCGCAAAGTTATGACGATATCTAAGGCAATGATCATGAATATAGGCATCACGTCCGTGTCAAGTAGACCGAAATGATTCTACATCTACTACTATTACTCCACACATCGACCGCTATCCAGCATGCATCTAGAGTATTAAGTTCATAAAGAACGGAGTAACAGATTAAGCAAGTTGACATCATGTAGGGAGATTAACTCAAGCAATATGATGAAAACCCCATCTTTTTATCCTCCATGGCAAGAATACAATATGTGCCTTGCTGCCCGTACTATCACTGGGAAAGGACATCGCAAGAATGAACCCAAAGCTAAGCACTTATCCCATGGCGAGAACAACCAATCTAGTTGGCCAAACCAAATCGATAGTTCGAAGAGACTTGCAAAGATATCAAATCATGCATATAAGAATTCACCGAAGATTCAAATAATATTCATAGATAAGCTGATCATAAATCCACAATTCATCGGATCTCGACAAACACACCGCAAAAGAGTATTACATCGAGTAGATCTCCAAGAACATCGAGGAGAACTTTGTATTGAGAATCAAAGAGAGAGAAGAAGCAATCTAGCTACTAGCTATGGACCCGTAGGTTTGTGGTAAACTACTCACGCTTCATCGGAGAGGCAATGGTGTTCATGTAGAAGCCCTCCATGATCGAATCCCCCTCTGACAGGATGCCGGAAAAGGCCCCAAGATGGGATCTCACGAGTACAGAAGGTTGCGGTGGTGGAAAAGTGGTTTCATGGCTCCCCTGCATGTTTTTGGGGTATAAGAGTATATATAGGATGAAGATCTAGGTCAGGAGGTCATCGAGGGTCCCACAAGGTCGGGGGGCGCGCCCTACCCCCCTGGGCGCGCCCTCCACCCGTGTGGCCACCTCGAGGCTCTTCTGACTTGCACTCCAAGTCTCCTGGGTGTCTTTTGGTCCAACAAAAATCATCACGAAAGTTTTATTCCGTTTGGACTCCGTTTGGTATTCCTTTTCTATGAAACTCTAAAACAAGGGGAAAACAGGAACTGGCATTGGGCTCTAGGTTAATAGGTTAGTCCCAAAAATCATATAAAATAGCATATTAATGCATATAAACATCCAAAACAAATAATATAATAGCATGGAACAATCAAAATTATAGATATGTTGGAGACGTATCAAGCATCCCCAAGCTTAATTCCTGCTCGTCCTCGAGTAGGTAAATGATAAAAACAGAATTTTTGATGTGGAATGCTACCTAACATATTTATCCATCTAAATCTCTTTATTGTGGCATGAATGTTCAGATCCGTAAGATTTGAAACAAAAGTTTAATATTGATATAAAAACAATAATACTTCAAGCATACTAACAAAATAATTATGTCTTCTCAAAATGACATGGCCAAAGAAAGCTTATCCCTACAAAATCATATAGTATGGCTATGCTCCATCTTCATCACACAAAACATTTAAATCATGCACAACCCCGATGACAAGCCCAGCAATTGTTTCATACTTTTGACGTTCTCAAACCTTTTCAACTTCCACACAATACATGAGCGTGAGCCATGGACATAGCACTATAGGTGGAATAGACGGTGGTTGTGGAGAAGACAAAAAAGGAGGAGATGTCTCACATCAACTAGGCGTATTAACGGGCTATGGAGATGCCCATCGATAGATATCAATGTGAGTGAGTAGGGGTTGCCATGAAACGAATGCACTAGAGCTATAAGTTTATGAAAGCTCAAAAAGAAAACTAAGTGGGTGTGCATCCAACTTGCTTGCTCATAGAGACCTAGGGCGTTTGATGAATCCCATCGTTCAAATATACAAGCCAAGTTCTATAATTAATAATTCCCACTAGTATATGAAAGTGACAACATAAGAGACTCTATCATGAAGATCATGGTACTACTTTGAAGCACAAGTGTGGCAAAAAGGATAGTAACATTGTCCCTTCACTCTTTTTCTCTCATTTTTTTCTTTCTCTTTTTTTGGGCCTTCTCTTTTTTTATTTGGCTTTTCTCTCCCTTTTTTATTTCCTCACATGGGACAACGCTCTAATGATGAAAATCATAACTCAAGAATTACAACTCGATACTAGAACAAAAATATGACTCTATGTGAATGACTCCGACGGTGTACCGGGATGTGCAATGAATCAAGAGTGACATGTATAAAAAATATGATGAATGGTGGCTTTGCCAAAAATATGATGTCAACTACATGATCATGCAAAGCAATATGACAATGATGATGTAAGTCATAATAAACTGAACGGTGGAAAGTTGCATGGCAATATATCTCGGAATGGCTATGCAAATGCCATGATAGGTAGGTATGGCGGATGTTTTGAGGAAGGATATGTGGTGGGTTTATGGTACCGGCGAAAGTTGCACGGTACTAGAGAGGCTAGCAATGGCGGAAAGGTGAGTGTGTGTATAATCCATGGACTCAACATTAGTCATAAAGAACACACATACTTATTGCAAAAATCTATTAGTCATCAAAACAAAGTACTAAACGCATGATCATAGGGGGGTAGATTGGTAGGAAAAGACCATCGCTCATCCTCGACCGCCACTCATAAGGAAGACAATCAAAAAACATCTCATGCTCCAACTTCATTACATAACGGTTCACCATACGTGCTTGTTACGGGATTCGCAAACTTGAACACAAGTATTTCTAAAATTCACAACTACTCACTAGCATCACTCTAATATCACCATCTTCATATCTCAACACAATCATAAGGAATCAAACTTAACATAGTATTCAATGCACTTTATATGAAAGTTTTTATTATATCCCTCTTGGATGCCTATCATATTAGGACTAATTTTATAACCAAAGAAAATTACCATGTTGTTTAGAGACTCTCAAAATAATATAAGTGAAGTGCGAGAGTTCATCAATTTCTATAAAATAAAGCCACCTCCGTGCTCTAAAAAGATATAAATGAAGCACTAGAGCAAATTTGCCTAGCTCAAAAGATATAAGTGAAGCACATAGAGCAATTCTAATAAATCACGATTCATGCATGTCTCTCTCAAAAGGTGTGTACAACAAGGATGATTGTTTCAAACTAAAAAGAAAATACTCAAATCATACACGACGCTCCAAGCAAAACAATATCATGTGGTGAATAAAAATATAGCCTCAAGTAAAGTTACCTATAGACGATGACGAAAGAGGGGATGCCTTCCTGGGGCATCCCCAAGCTTAGGCTTTTTTACATCCTTTAATATTACCTTGGGGTGCCTTGGACATCCCCAAGCTTAGGCTCTTGCCACTCCTTATTCCATAGTCCATCAAATCCTCACCCAAAACTTGAAAACTTCTCAACACAAAACTCAACAGAAAATCTCGTAAGCTCTGTTAGTATAAGAAAACAAATCACCACTTTTGGTACTATTGTGAACTCATTATTTATTTATATTGGTGTTATATCTACTGTGTCCCAACTTTTCCATGGTTCATACCCCCCGATACTAGCCACAGATTCATCAAAATAACCAAACAACACACAAATAACAGAATCTGTCAAAAACAGAACAGTCTGCAGCAATATGGAGAGTTCGCATACTTATGTAACTCAAAAAATTCTTAAAACTTAGGAAAGTAGGGGGAATTTTTATATCAATCTACTGGAAAAAAATCTAGGATTTTATCACACTTCTGTGATTTTAAACAATTCTGGGACTGAGCGCAAAGTTTCTGTTTTTTTCGGCAAGATTAAATCAACTATCACTGTAAGCTATCCCAAAGGTCTTGCTTGGCACAAACACTAATTAAAACATAAAACCACATCTAACCAGAGGCTAGATGATTTATTCAAAGCAAAATAGAACCCTAAAAAGCAAAAACATAAAATAAAATTGGGTTGCCTCCCAACAAGCGCTATTGTTTAACGGCCTTAGCTAGGCATAAAACACGAATAGATCTAAGTGGTACCATCTTTGTCTTTTGGGAAGAAAAGAGAAAATCTCTTACCTATGGCATTTATCTTTCTATTTTGTGAAAGCACATGGCCAGTGATCGTAGAAGAGACATTAAGCACATTGTGAAAATTTGCATCTAAACTTGCCTTCATCTCTTTAATTATTTCATTTTGATAGAAGCTCATAATGGCGGTGGATTCAACACCTTTTTCCTTGGGGTGCCCAAATATGGTTTTCATCTTCTCATAAGTATTGATGGCGTCCCCTCCAAGAAAACCACTTTCAAAAATAGAATCCAAAACTTGCTTGAAATAAGGAGGCAGGCCAAAATAAAAGCTTCTTAAGTAGACCTCAATTTGATATTGGGGCACATAGCTAGCTCGAATCCTCAACAGCCGATCCCAAGCATCTTTCAAAGATTCATCAAGCAAATAATGAAAAATTATGGGACCATCTTCATCAAAATTGAAATCCTCCTCAACTATCCCGGTAAGCCTTTCCACAACATCATTATTTATGAGTTTAGAAAGGACAGATGGGTCATCCAAGGTACTTGCACCTGGGATAAAACCCGAAGCCCTTCTAGATTTGGCCATGGAGAAAGAGAGGAACAAAAAAGGGAAGTGAAGGCAAGGCAAATATTTTCGAATATCATTTTAGAAGCGAGGGAGAGGAAAATGAGAGGTAAATGGCAAATAATGTAATGCGAGGGATAAGAGTTTATGATGGGTACTTGGTATGTCTTGACTTGCAATAGATCTCCCCAGCAACGGCGCCAGAAATTCTTCCTGCTACCTCTTGAGCTTGTGTTGGTTTTTCCTTTGAAGAGGAAAGGGTGATGCAGCAAAGTAGAGTAAGTATTTCCCTCAGTTTTTGAGAACCAAGGTATCAATCCAGTAGGAGACAACACTCAAGTCACCGAATACCTGCACAAACAAACACCAACTTGCACCCAATGTGATAAGGGGTTGTCAATCCCTTCACGGTTATTTGCAAAGTGAGATCTGGTAGAGATGATAAACGATAAAGTAATATTTTTGGTATATGGAATGGAAAGTAAAAGATTGCAAAGTAAAAGAAACAGGAAACTGAAATTGTAGATCGGAAACTTATATGATGGAAAATAGACCCGGGGGCCATACGTTTCACTAGAGGTTTCTCTCAAGATAGAAATTATTACAGTGGGTGAACAAATTACTGCCAAGCAACTGATAGAAAAGCGCAAAGTTATGACGATATCTAAGGAAATGATCATGAATATAGGCATCATGTCCATGTCAAGTAGACCAAAACGATTCTGCATCTACTACTATTACCCCACACATCGACTGCTATCCAGCATGCATCCAGAGTATTAAGTTCATAAAGAACGAAGTAACGCATAAAGTAAAATGACATGATGTAGAGGGATTAACTCAAGCAATATGATGAAAACCCCATCTTTTTATCCTCGATGGCAACAATACAATATGTGCCTTGCTACCCCTACTGTCACTGGGAAAGGACACCGCAAGATTGAACCCAAAGCTAAGTACTTCTCCCATTGCAAGAAAAACCAATCTAGTTGGCCAAACCAAATGGATAGTTTGAAGAGACTTGCAAAGCTATCAAATCATGCATATAATAATTTAGAGAGGATTTAAATAATATTCATAGATAAGCTGATCATAAATCCACAATTCATTGGATCTCGACGAACACATCGCAAAATATTATTACATCGAATAGATCTCCAAGAACATCAAGGAGAACTTTGTATTGAGAATCAAAGAGGGAGAAGAAGCCATCTAGCAACTAGCTATGGACCCGTAGGTCTATGGTAAACTACTCACGCTTCATCGGAGAAGCAATCGTGTTGATGTAAAAGCCCTCCGTGATCGAATCCCCCTCCGGCAAGATGCCGAAAAAGGCCCCAAGAAAGGATCTCACGGGTACAGAAGGTTGTGGTGGTGGAAAAGTGTTTTCATGGCTCCCATGGATATTTTGGGGTATAGAGTATACATAGGAGGAATATCTAGGTCAGGAGGTCATCGAGGGGCCCACAAGGTCGGGGGGAGCGCCCTACCCCCCTGGGAGCGCCCTCCACCCTTGTGGCCGCCGTGAGGCTCTTCTGACTTGCACTCCAAGTTTCCTGGGTGTCTTTTGGTCCAAGAAAAATCATCACAAAAGTTTTATTCCGTTTGGACTCCATTTGGTATTCCTTTTCTGTGAAACTTTAAAACAAGGAAAAAAACAGGAATTGGCACTGGGCTCTAGGTGAATAGGTTAGTCCCAAAAATCACGTAAAATAACATATTAATGCATATAAAACTTCCAAAATAGATTATATAATAGCATGGAACAATAAAAAATTATAGATACGTTGGAGACGTATCATGCCCCGAGGGGGGCACAACCCACCTGGGCGCACCTAGGGGCCCACGCGTGCCCTGGTGGGTTGTGCCCACCTCGGTGGCCTCTCGCACCGCCTCTTTGCTCTATAAATACCCCAATATTCCAAAAACCCTGGGGAATTCGAAAAACACAATTCCCGACACCGCAAGTTCCAGAAACTATAGATCCAATCTAGACACCATCATGGAGGGGTTCATCATCCTCATTGGTGCCTCTCCGATGATGAGTGAGTAGTTCATTGTAGACCTTCGGGTCCGTAGTTAGTAGCTAGATGGCTTAGTCTCTCTCTCTCTCATCCTCTCTCTCTCTTTCTCTCTCTCTCTTTCTCTCTCTCTCTTTTGATTCTCAATAAAATGGTCTCTTGGAGATCTTTTGATGTAACTCTTTCTTACGGTGTGTTTGCTGGGATCCAATGAACTTTGAGTTTATGATCAGATCTATTTTATCCATGAAAGTTATTTGAGTTTTAATCTCTTATATGGATGACTACTTATAGCCTCGTATTTCTTCTTTGAATCTTTGGTTTGTTAGGCCGACTAGATCGATTTTTCTTGCCATGGCAAGAGGTGATTTGTTATGTGTTCGATCTTACAGTGCTCAATCTCACTGACAGAAGGGGACATGACACGTATGTATCGTTGCTATTAAGGATAATAAGATGGGGTCTATTCCTTTTTTTGTTTTTAAGATGCGGTCTATTCCGAGATGAGTAGATCTTGTCTACATCATGTCATCGTTCTTATTGCATTACTCTATTTCTCCATGAACTTAATACACTAGATGCATGCTGGATAGCGATCGATGTGTGGAGTAACAGTAGTAGATGTAGGCAGGAGTCGGTCTGCTAATCTTGGACGTGATGTCTATATAATGACCATTTCCTGGATATCGTCATAACTATTTGAAGTTCTATCAATTCCCCAACAGTAATTTGTTTACCCACTGTATGCAATTTTTTCTCGAGAGAAGCCACTAGCAAAATCTACGCCCCCGGGTCTATTCTTTATCATATTTGCCTTTGAGATCTATTTTTATTCGCTTTTATTTTCAGATCTATTGATCTGAAAACCCAAAAATACCTTGCTGCACTTTTTCTTTCTTTATTTTATTTTGTGTTATTGTGAGATCTATTTATCCAATCTACTATAAAACAAATATATCTTTTACATGGGAGGGATTGACAACCCCTCTTACGCGTCGTGTTGCCAGTAGTTGTTCTTTGTGTGCAGGTACCGTTTACATACTGTTGCTTGGTTCTCCTACTGGTTCGATAACCTTGGTCTCATCACTAAGGGAAGTACCTACCGTAGTTATGTTGCATCATCCCTTCCTCTTTCAGGAAATACCGACGTCGTTCAAGCCGCATAGGTGACGCGGTCCCGCTCTCCGCTAGCTCGGCTGACGGGGAGTCCGCCTCCGAGACTCGGTTGGTGGGAAGGTCGCGCGGCGGGCTAGCTACAATGTGAAAAGCATGCATATGGTTAGTAACGAACCTTAATAAGGATGCATGGGAGAGTCCTCGGAGTCATACCTTTGGGCTAGGGGCTTGACCCTAGGGTTCCTTCAGGGAACCTCTTCGGGCGCCTCACTCTTCGGAGGAGTCCAGGCTATCAACGGACTGGGCGACCTTGGCCCCTACATTGCTTCTTCGAAGCAGGAGGAGGCTGATCCTCCTCTTCGCCATCCTACGCCGCCCTTTTCCTTGTTCGGGAGGAATATCTCTCCTCCTTGTCCTCTCCATGCTCTCCCTTATGAGCGGATGGGGCTTGGGTTTCCCCAGACTTAGTGTCTGTGGGTCCTCTTTGGCGGAGGCCTTCTCGGGCCTCCCTCTTCCTGCCTTTCTTCTTCTCTTTCTTCTCTGATGCCTTGTACGGTGCCACGACCAGCATTTTCGTCAATAGGGCCATCCTGGGGCCCTCGGGCAGCGAGGTTGGGCCGTCGATCTACATGGCTTTCGCTAGCCAGCTGTATGAATGCGGAGCAGAAAGAGTCAAGTCCTTCGTTAAAAGGCAACATCAGAACATAAAAGTAAAACTTTATTACCTCCCGAGGAGGGTGTGTGGCATCGAGGCCGATGTCTTCTTCCTTGGCAGGACATTCCTTTTGGGGCTTGAATAACACCTTCCACAACTTGTCGTGGGTGGTGCCATAGAAGCAAAGCATGGTGGCAGGGTCTTCGGGCTTGTAGGACCACATTGGGGTGGCCCGGTGTCGGCAAGGCAGGAGGCGGCCGGCGATGAAGCATGATCTGGACCACATTGGGCAGTTTGACCTTCTTTTTTATCATCTAGGAGATGCACTTTGATAACCCACAAGTATAGGGGATTGTTTGTAGCCTTTTTTATAAATAAGAGTGTCGAACCCAACGAGGAGCTAAAGGTAGAACAAATATTCCCTCAAGTTTTACAACCACCAATACAACTCTAAGCGCACCTAACGTTTGCTTTACCTAGAACAAGTATAAAATGAGAAGTACTTTGCGAGAATAAAACTACGAATAAATTGCAAGATAATAAACTTAGTAGTTAGTAGAAAGGTTTTTGTCACACAAGAAAGTTATTTGTCCCTAGGTGATCGATAAGTAAACCGGAAATCATTATTGCAATTTTATATGAGGGAGAGGCATGAGCTAACATACTTTACATACTTGGATCATATGCACTTATGATTTGAACTCTAGAAAGCATCCGCAACTACCAAAGATCATTAAGGTAAAACCCAACCGTAGCATTAAGTATCAAGTCCTCTTTATCCCATACGCAACAACCCACATACTCGGGTATGTGTTTCAGTCACTCATGCCACCCACCATAAGCGAATCATGAATGTATGGCAACACCCTACAGCAGGGATCCCTCACATTTGCACAGCATAGAGGGCACCATAGTATAGCACCAAAATAAAATATACAACTCAAACCAATCATGATCATCAATCAACCCATACGACAAATAAATCTACTCAAACATCATAGGATAACCACATATCATTGGATAATAATATATAGTGTTGAGCACCGTGTTTAAGTAGAGAATTGTAGCAGGAATAGAGAGGTTACCTCCTAGATTGGATCTATCTCTCTATTCTCTTTTGTTTCACATTCCTGTTTTATGGCCAAAAACCATTTCTGAAATATCCGGAGATCCGTAACTCCAAATGAGCTGAGATTTTAATACAATTTTTTTCTGGATATTATCTTTCTTGCGATGAAAGAAGGGCATCAACCGCCTTACGATGTGGCCACTACCCACCACCGCGCACCTGGGGGCGCGCCCTGGTGCCTAGTGGAGGCTATGGGCCTCCATTTACATTGATTCCACCTCCCAAAAATCACATATATTCCAAATTAATTCTCCTTAAATTTTTATCGCGTTTGGACTTCGTTTGATATGGATATTCTACGAAACAAAAAACAGGCAACAAACAGAACTGGCACTGGGTAGTGGATCAATATTTTAGTCCAATAAATCATATAAATTGTTGCCAAAAGTATGTGAAAGTTGTATAATATTGGCATGGAACAATCAAAAATTATAGATGCGACGGAGACGTATCAGCATCCCCAAGCTTAATTCCTGCTCGTCCTCGAGTAGGTAAATGATAAAAAAAATGATGTGGAATGCTACCTAGCATAATCTTGATCATATATCTAATCATGGCATGAATATTAAGACATGTGTGATTCAAAGCAATAGCATATAATTTGACATAAAGACATCAATACTCAGGCATCCCTACAAACAATCATGTCATGCTCCATCTTATTAACACAAAGTATTTATCATGCACAACCGCGATGACAAGCTGAGCAATTGGTTCATACTTTTTAACGCACTTCACCTTTTTCAACCCCCACGCAATATATGAGCGCAAGTCATGGACATAACACTATGGGTGGAATAAAGTATGATGATAGGTGTAAACATAGATAAGACAAAAAGGTAAGAAAGTCTCACATCGATGCGGCTAATAAACGAGCTACGAAGATGCCCATCAACTGATATCAATGCGAGGAGTAGGGATTGCCATGCAACGGATTCACTACGAGCTGTAAGTGTATGAAAGCTCAAACGGAAAACTAAGTGGGTGTGCATCTAACTCTCTAATGAAAAATTCCCACCAGTATATGAAAGTGGTAACATAGAAGACTCTCTATATGAAAACATGGTGCTACTTTGAAGCAAAAGTGTGGAATTAGCAAACCCCTTCTCTCTTTTTCTCTCTTTCATTTTTTCTCTTTTTTTCTTTTTTTCTTGGGCTCTTTTTGGCCTCACTTTTCTTTATCTTTTTTTGCCTTTTTATCCGGAGTCCCATCCTGACTTGTGGGGGATTCATAGTCTTCATCATCATTTCCTCACTGGAACAAGCTCTAATAATGAATAGTGATGATCATCACACTTCTATTTACTTACAACTCAAAAGAAATAAAAATTACCACTCGATACCTAGAACAATATGACTCTATATGAATGCCTTTGGCAGTGTACCAAGATGTGCAATGATCTAGCGTAGCAAGGATATAAAAAAGGACAAGCCATGAAAATATCATGCTATGATCATCCAAAGAAATATGACAATGAATACTCGAGTCATAATAACATAACGGTGGAAGTTGCATGGCAATAAATCTCGGAATGGCTGTGGAAATGCCATAATAGGTAGGTATGGTGGCTGTTTTGAGGAAGATATAATAAGGCTTATGTGTGATAGAGTGTATCATATCACGGGGTTTGGATGCACTTGTGACGTTTGCACCACATCTCGAGGTGAGAAATGGCAATGCACGGTCTTGTAGAGGCTAGCAAATTGCGGAAAGGTAAGAGTGCGTATAATCCATGAACTCACATTAGTCATAAAGAACTCACATACTTATTGCAAAAGTTCATTAGCCCTCCAAGCAAAGTACAACTACGCATGCTGATGACCCACAAGTATAGCGGATCAATTGTATCTCTTTTCGATAAGTAAGAGTGTCGAACCCAATGATGAGTAGAAGGAAATGACAAGCAGTTTTCAGTAAGGTAATGTCTGCAAGTGCTGAAACTGTAAGTAGCAGAGTAGTTTGATAGCAAGATAATTTGTAACGAGCAAGTAACGATAGTAGTAACAAAAGTGCACCAAGGTATCCCAATCCTTTTGAGGCAAGGAATAGGCCAAAATGGTCTCTTATGATAAGAAAAGCGTTCTTGAGGTTACACGGGAATTTCATCTAGTCACTTTCATCATGTTGGTTTAATTTGTGTTCGCTACTTTGATAATTTGATATGTGGGTGGACCGGTTCTTAGGTGTTGTTCTTACTTGAACAACCTCCTACTTATGATTAACCCTCACGCAAGCATCCGCAATTACGAGAAAAGTATTAGGAATAAATTCTAACCATAACATTAAACTTTTGGATCCAATCGGTCCCTTGCGAAATAGCACATAAACTGGGGTTTAAGCTTATGTCACTCTTGCAACCCATCATCTAATTGCTACTCCACAATGCATTCCCTTAGTCCCAAATATGGTGAAGTGTCATGTAGTCAACGTTCACATGACACCTCTAAGGGAATCACAACATATATACTATCAAAATATCGAACACATATCAAATTCACATGATTACTTGCAACATGATTTCTCCCTGACCTCAAGAAGGAAAGTAACTACTCACAAATAATAATAAGGCTCATGATCAGAGGAGTATTAAATAGCATAATGGATCTGAACATATAATCTTCCACCAAATAAACCATATAGTAATCAACTCAAAGATGTAATCAACACTACTAGTCACCCACAAGCACCAATCTTTTGTTCCGGTAACAAGATTGAACACAAGAGATGAACTAGGGTTTGAGATGAGATGGTGTTGTTGAAGATGTTGATGGAGATTTCCCTCCCCAAGATGGGAGAGTTGTTGGTGATGATGAGGACGATGCTTTCCCCCGCCGCGAGGGAAGTTCCCCCGACGGAATCGCTCTGCCGGAGGGAAAAAGTGCTCCTGCCCAAGTTTCCGCCTCGAGACGGCGGTGTTCCATCCCGAAAGTCCTCTCCTTATTTTTTTCTAGGTCAAAATGACCTATATACCAGAAGATGGGAAACGGAGGTGGGCCTGGGTGAGCACAACCCACCAGGGCGCGCTTGGGCTCCCTGGCGCGCCCAGGTGGGTTGTGCCCACTTGGTGGGCCCCCTCTGGTAGTTATTTGCTCCAATATTTCTTAAATATTAAATAAAAAATCTCCATGAAGTTTCAGCTTGTTTGGAGTTGTGCAGAATAGGTATCCTGACGTAGCTTTTCCAGGTCCAGGTTTCCAACTGCCGGAATTCTCCCTCTTGGTGTGTACCTTGCAAATTATGAGAGAAAAGGCATTAGAATCACTCCAAAAAGCATTATTATCTATAAAAATATCATAAATAACAATAAGAAAACATGATGCAAAATGGACGTATCAACTCCCCCAAGCTTAGATCTCGCTTGTCCTCAAGCGAAAACCGAAATCGAAAAACATGTCCACATGCTTTGAGAGAGAGGTGTCGATAAAAACAAACTACTGACATAGAAGCATCATGTTGATTATTATAACAGCAACAAAATTATACATAGGACTTTTATCATAGAACTTTTATCATCTACTTCTCATGAATAAGTAATAGTTCGTCACACAATCAAAGTATAAAGCAAAAACTCTATTAGAAACCAACAAACTATGTTCTCAGTCAACTTTGCAACTACAATTCATCATCTTTTCAGGAAGGGTCACGTGTTGGAGCCTTTAGGCAAGTCCACATACTCAACCATCATATAATATTCTATGATTGCTAACACTCACCGCGTACACATGAGAAAAACGTTTCAACCGGACACATAAAAAGATAGGGTCTTATAGTTTCGCCTCCCAACATATTCACCTCAAGGGTGATGTCAACAATAATAACTCATGCTATCTATATTCCACTGGACATATGTGCCTAGATCTTTCCTCACCACATGATGCTTGCCAAAGGAGAAAAATAAAAAGGAATAGAAGGAAAACTTTGACTCTTTGCATAAAAGTAAATACATAAAAGTAAAATATAGGCCCTTCGTAGAGGGAAGCAAAGGTTGCCATGCGCTTATTTGTTTGTATGCTCAACCCCTTAGTGCAAAAGAACGTCACGTTGCATTGCCCCTTGTGATAGCAACCTTTATTATGCAGTCTGTCTCTTTTATTATTCACCATCACAAGTTCGTGCAATGCTCAATTTTATCTTACACTAAATGATCTCACACATTTAGAAGCAATTTTTATTGCCTTTTTGCACCGATGACAACTTACTCGAGGGATCTTGCTCAATCCCTAGGTAGGTATGGTGGACACTTGAAAGTAAGATTTGGGTTTAAGGATTTTTGGATACACAAGTAGTATCTCTACTTGGTGCGGAATTTTTGGCTAGCAAAGATAGGGGGCAAGCATCACATGTGAAAGGATCTATGACATATGACTTCTATGTGAATATAAAACAAACATAAACCATTAAGTTGTCTTCCTTGTCCAATGTCAACAATTTTGGCATATAATATTTTGATGAGGGCTCACAATCACAGAGGATTTCTAGGATAGTATATTTATATGTGAATCTTCTCTTCCCTTATTAATTCATTCACGAGTTGCATCATTGACTAATGCTATGTTTGTCAATCTCTAATAAAATTTTCTACTTATACTTTTCCTTATGTGGTGCTATCACCTACCATAGGATTAGTATATGATCTTATTGATTTATTTCCTTTCTCTTTTTTCTTTCTTATTCTTTTCTTTATTTGGAATATGGATGTAAAGAAAGCAAAAACTAAGGATAGATCACTAAGCAAACTCTCAAAGAAGAAAGGATCGAACTAAACTTTTATTCATCTAAAGAAAAAGATCAAACTAAAATAAGTAAAAGAAAAAAGATAGTGGGATGATACGATACCGGTGCACCTCCCCCAAGCTTGGCGGAAGCCAAGGGGAGTGCCCATACCCGATACTCAATTATCCTTTGGTGGTGAAGAAGCGATCCTGTCCTTAAGGATCAAGAGATTCTTCAACCATGACGCTCCGGAGATGGATGATATGCTCTTGATGTAGAATTTGTTCACATGTGAGATACTTATTTTGTATGCGAACTATTTCAATGACGCGAAAAGCTTCAATCTCAGCAAGAGTAAGGTGAGTAAGGTAGGGCTTAAGGATATCTTCTTCATCCTCCTCGGCCTGCAGTGCTTGTGCTGCCACCAGGGATGGATCTACGGTAGCTTCCTTGCCCTTGTCTCCCTTGACGGCGTCCGTAGGCTCCTCCCTCTTCATCTCAATCTTCATCAACCAAGAATCTTCTTCCATGTTGTTGGAGGAGGAGAAAGACATGATGCCTGGCTTGATAAATCTGACCGGAAACAACAATAAAAGAGAACAAAGGATTTCTCCGCGATACGGTGATCAACAGGTTTGGGAAGTATATATAGATTTTTTTATCTTGGAGGACAAGCATACGGTAGAAAAACGGAGTCCAAAAGGTGTCCCAGGTGGGCACAACCCACCTGGGCGCGCCAGGCTTGCCTAGCGTGCCCCTAGTGTCTTGTGCGCACCAGGGTACGCTTCCTGGAAGTTTCTTTGTTTCTTAAATTTTTAAATATTCCAAAACAGATAAAAAATAATTTTGCAGATTTTTCGAAGTCCGTTTACTTACCTTATCACATACCTCCTTATTTTCACGATTCTGGAGTGTTCCGAAAGGACTCTTTTATGTGTTATTCCGGTGTCAAAGTTTGGATAATATTACTTTCAACATTAATGGGCGTACCTGAGATATAATGTTTTATTCGTTGTCCATTGACAACCTTCGGGTTAGTACCTTTGGAATTATTTATTTTGATGGCTCCAGACCGATAAATCTCCTTGATAACATAGGGGCCTTTCCATTTTGAGAGGAGTTTTCCTGCAAAGAAATCTAAAACGAGAGTTGTACAAAAGAACATATTCTCCGACTTTAAACTCACGCTTTTGTATTCTTCTGTCATGCCATCTTTTAACTTTCTCTTTGAATAATTTTGCATTTTCATAAGCTTGGGTTCTCCATTCATCTAATGAGCTAATATCAAATAACCTCTTTTCAACAGCAAGCTTGAAATCATAGTTGAGCTTTTTGATGGCCCAAAATGCTTTATGTTCTAACTCAAGAGGCAAATGACAAGCTTTTCCATAAACCATTTTATAAGGAGACATACCCATTGGATTTTTATATGCTGTTCTATAAGCCCAAAGTGCATTATCTAATTTCTTAGACCAATTCTTCCCGGACCTATTGACATTCTTTTGCAAAATTAATTTTATTTCTCTATTGCTAAGTTCAACATGACCACTAGACTGAGGATGATAGGGTGATGCAATTCTATGGTTAACATCATACTTGGCAAGCATTTTATGGAAAGCACCATGAATAAAGTGTGAACCACCATCACTCATTAAATATCTAGGGACTCCAAACCTTGGAAAAATAACATCCTTAAGCATTTTAATAGAGGTGTTGTGATCAACACTACTGGTTGGAATAGCTTCTACCCATTTAGTAACATAATCAACAAGCAACCAAAATATGTGTATACCCATTAGAGGAAGGAAAAGGTCCCATGTAATCAAATCCCCATACATCAAATGGTTCAACATCAAGTGAATAATTCATAGTCATTTCTTGACGCTTACCGATATTACCTATTCTTTGACATTCATCACAAGATGACGCGAACTTACGGGCATCCTTGAAGAGAGTAGGCCAATAAAATCCAGACAACAATACCTTATGAGCAGTTCTATCTCCAGCATGATGCCCTCCATAAGCTTCAGAGTGACATTTCCATAGGATTTGTCCCTGTTGATGCTCAGGTACACAACATCTAATAATACCATCTACTCCTTCTTTATAAAGATGTGGGTCATCCCAAAAGTATAGAAGATTTTTTTCTTTTGTTGGTATGTAAAGCTAGGTGGCAAATATTTAGCAACAATGTAGTTAGCTTAGTCAGCATACCAAGGAGTACTATGAGAAACATTTATTGCAGCTAACTGCTCATCAGAAAAACTATCATCAATAGGAAGTGGGTCATCAAGCACATTTTCAAGCCTAGATAAATTATTAGCTGTGGGGTTCTCAACTCCTTTTCTATCAATTATATTGTAACATCCCAAATTTTCAATTTGGAATGTTATACATAGGTCATCCATGCATATCATATTTTATTGCATTTCATTTTGCGATCCTCAAAATTCTAAGCAACTCAAGGACCCACAGAGAGAGTTGGGGATTTCACGTTTTTCATATTTGATTTTTTTACAAATATTGAAACAAGGATCAATTGGTTTTAATTGTATTTCCTCTCCGAAAATACTTCATATTAAAATATATGAGAGGAGATTATATGACTTCTCCAAAATAAATCAAATATTGGAAGAAAAATACTAAAATCAAATAAATAATTTTATTTGAATTTTATTGCAATTTTATTTGAATTAGAAAAATATGCATTTTGTCGAAATTGCATTTTAGGGCCAAGAAAATGTTCACTTGCTTCTAAATATTCTATTTAGACGGTAAAAATTGTTTTGGTATATTTAGATTTTTATTTTGTTTTCTAGGATTTATTTTTCCGGTGAAATCAGTTTAAAAAAAGTTTTGCTTCGGACCGATTGGGTCGAAAGCCCAGCCGGCCCACTCCGCCGCCGCCGTCGCCTTCGTCCCTGAGCCGGACTCCTCGAGGGAGTCTGAGCCGCCGCCAACACCACCCCGTCGCCCCTTCCCCAAGCCGCCACCTCCCCCCTTTAAAAGCTGACAAGGGTCCCGCCTGCAGCCCCAAGCCGGAGCCGCCGCCGCCGCCTCCCGAGCGCCGCCACCGCCGCAGCCCGCACTCCGCCACTGCCCGTGCAGCTCCGCGCCGCTCCGCCGCCGCCCGCGCACCGCACGCCGCCGTGCCCCGCACCTTGCCAGAGCCGCCGCTGTTCCCGATCCGATCCGAGCCGCCGGTTTTTTTGTTTTAGGTAAAAAAAACCCGGTTTAAAAAAACCATAAATGAGTTTTTTTATTTTATCGGTTCGGTTTTCTCGGTTTAGTTGTTTAGCGAAGTTCGTACGTATGTTCGTTTTAAGAAAGATGTTCGTCAGTTAGCCGCAGATAGCGAACGTTCGTTCGTTAGCCTGTTCGTCTCGTTTTTTTCCAGGGTTTTTCCGCGATTATTTTTGATCGTGATTTCTGCCCTGATCTTCGTTTTAGTTTATCTTTTCGCTCGTTTATCCAAATCGGGAGAAACAAGAACCTAGATCTTTGTCTCGAAGACCTCTTTCTGTTTAACCAACTTGAACAAGATTTTGGTACTGTAAAATTTGACTTTAGTCCAGATTAGTAAACTGATCTTGTTTCTCTCGTAGTTTAAGTTTCATTGCTCCGTTTGATTTGATTCTTTTTGCAAACCGGTGTTCTTCAGTTGAACTTTCTGGTTAGATCTTCTTATTTGAGTTTTACCCGTGCATCTTTGCTTGATTTCTTATGTATGCTATTGTTTGTTTGCGATAGAATTTCTGGAGTGCGAAGCATCCTACTACGAGTCTTTAGGATTTGCAAATCGTTAGCAAGGCAAGTAACATATTGATCATACTCTTTTCATACTCAGTTTTTATGCATTAGTTACAATCCTCAAACACCGCATGATTAGGATGTGATTAACTTGTGGGTACTGGGAAGTAGATGATGAGGTAGAACCTATTACCTGTTTTATTATCAAACCCTTGGGAGTTACTTCTACGTTATGCTTATATTGCCATGCTATGATCCTAGACGTGGATTGGGTTTGAGTGTATCCATGACACATGTGAGTTTGTTAAATTAATGGTTCAACTTAAGGTGGAAACTTTAATACACATCTGGGTGGATTGCTTGTGGGCACTTGGAGAATCCAATGTTGTCCTAGGATATCCCGTAGTACCCGTGTGATCATCCTACGGGCCGCCACCCAGGCTCAAATGGATCATAACATCATTCATGCTAGAAACTTCCGTGTGCAGCCACAAGCTATTATGGGCTCTAGCATAGTTGAGTATGTTGCATGACCTCTTTCAGTGGTAGGCTAGCAGATGTAGAGGGAAAGTAGGTGTAACTGTCTACCCAGAGTAAAGAGTTAATGTTTCTGAAAGACTGTGTCTCAGTCATCCATTTCTCAAAAACCATGTAGTGCGAGAAAATCCAATGGAGGAGATTGAGTCTTGTGGGGAAAAGTGCGCAAACCGCTACAGAGTGTACAAACTAATCATGGTTAGCCGTGTCCCCAGTTATGGACATCTTGAGTATCTGGTACTTGAATTATTGGTTTGATCTCCTCACTCTAAATTAATTTGTTGGGATGATAATGACTACTTTAATTGGGATTGAGTTGGAGGAACCTTCTCAATGATGTTTCAACCACCATGATAGTTAAATTAAAATCTATTCCTTTGTTGTAGGGAAAAACTGGCTTCTCGCAAAACTTTATAACCATAGAGCCTCCACCAGCCATATATGCATGTAGTGATAGCATTTATGTGTTCATTGCTCTATTGTGTTATATTGCTAGCATATTCCATGTGCTGACCCGTTTCGGGCTGCAACATATCACGTTGCAGACTTTTCAGACGAGGAGTAAGGTGTGCTAGGTTGTTGTCATGCACTCAGCTATGCCGTTGGAGTTGATGGACTCACTTTATCTTCCAAGCCTTTCGCTGTTATCTTATTTAGATGGCCTTAACCATATTTATTGTAATAAGTTATCTCTTGAGACATTCGATGTAATAAGTGTGTGATTGCTACTCTGTTATAAATCCTTTGAGTACTGTGTGTGTCAGCATTACCGATCCAGGGATGACACTGAACACAGAGCTTTGACCGTCTGAGGTCGGATCGCTACAAGATGGTATCAGAGAACACGTTGAATGTAGGACACGACCACTAAGATGAGCCATAGGTCACTCTTCTCTACTCATTTCTGACTCCTCTCCATTTTCTACTCTGTAGGATGGCGGACTCAAGGAACAAGTTTGCACAACCGGATGACACCCTTTGGACGACACTTGAAGGAAATCACTAGGTACCTGAACATTGGAATACCAAGCTTCACCGGGACCTACACCATCACTTTACCAGAAGAGGAGCGTTGGATGATTCGAGTTCAAGTCCCAGGAAGGACATTCACGCCAGTTACTGAGCCCATAGAGTTTTCCTTTGATGCACCAACCTGGAGTCTAGGAAAGAGCATGGCTGCCCACATCGCCATGGGACGCATTGGCAAAGTTTATCACAAGGATCTCAAGGATACTATGTACCAAATATGTGGGAACCGAGATGAGCAATGGGAGATAGTCAGTGCCAGGAGGGACAGGTCCATTGCAGCTTTCATCCAGGAGCTAAACCAGCACATTCATCGGCAGGAGAATCCGATGTGCGGAGGCATGATAGATCTGAAGAAGGCAATGACCAGGATCACAGAGCTAGAAGAGGAACTCAAGACTACACACGATGGATATGAGGAGGAAATGACAATACTCGTGGAGAAGAATGACGACCTGACAAGGAAGCTAGGAGTTTTTATGGGAGATCCCGCGCTAGGATGAGAAGACGATGAACCTAAGGAAATTCATTCTGAAGACTACATCAACATCGACGACACCGACTCCGACCTTGATGGTAGTGATGATGATTATGAAGACGAAGCTGGAGCAGATATCATGGAGTCTTCCACCAATCAAAATTTCTAGATGACCACCATATGATTAGTAGTATTTCCCCATGTATATACTAGTAGCCCGAGAACTTTTCTCATGATAGTTCTAGACTGATTGTATACCCTTGTTTGAATTGATTTGGTGTGATATGATTGTGTTTGTCTCATGTGCATATGGGTAGTGCTTTCTCACTGGACCTCATTCTCTTCTAATATCTCCCCTCTAAACCCATCAGATGCCTCTGAGATGTGATGTCGGATTTGTCTTCCCACCAGAGATCACTCAGTTGATCCAGCAGCAGAATGCCTTGATGTAGATATTAGTCCAGAACCAAGGCAACAACAACAACAACCCTCCACTACCACCCCTAGTGGACAACTTAGCTCTCTTTCTGAGGTTGCAGCCGCCGGTGTTTTCCAGTAGCACCGAGCCCATAGTTGTGATGACTGGCTACGCAGGATTGGAAGGGAGTTGACCACCGGAGGTTGCACAGATACTGAGAAGGCGCATTTTGCCGCACATCAATTGGATGGACCCGCAGCTGCATGGTGGGAGAATTACACGACCACTTTCCCTATAGCCAATGTAAGTTCGGATCAGTTTCAGCAAGCTTTTCACACATCCCATGTCTCAACTTGCGCCAGGGAAATCATACTATGGCTCAGTACATAGATGAGTTTAGTAAGCTATCTTGTTGTGCCCCAGATGATGTGGCCACAGATGCCGCGAAGCAAGATAAGTTTATCGAAGGGTTGAATGATGAGATGAGCATGCAGTTGATGGTGGCAACATTTAACAACTACCAGGAGCTGGTAGACAAGGCTCTTATGATTGAAGGGAAGCAGCAGCAGATAGAGAGCCGCAAAAGGAAGTATGGACAAGGGAAGTACAATTCTTGAGCTCAGCAGAAGCCCCGTTTCACCTCGAACTCGGGAGGATTTACCCATAACCATGGAGGCCATGCACACAATGGAGGAAGTTCGCATAACCACAGTGGCCCCAAGAATGGAAACGGGAATGGAGCAGGCAGCAATCAGAATTGCTATAACCCAGCAATGCCCGCCAAGAAGGATCTAAGTCACATTACTTGTTTCAAGTGCGGGAATACTAGACACTATGCCACTGAATGCCCTGAAGTGAAGAATGGGAATGGCAATGGAAGCTCTGGGAAGAAGCCCAACCCTTTTAACAGGGTACAAGTGAACCACGTGAACGTGGAGGAGGTTGAAGAGCAGCCTGATGCAGTTGTCGGTAAGTTTTTGGTTAAGTCATTTACTGCAATTGTTCTTTTTGATACTGGTGCATCACATTCATACATTTCAAGGGGATTCGTGGATAAATATAAGTTTCCCACTAAAGTACTTAGGACACCTATGTTAGTAAGCTCACCAAGAGCGGAGTATATGGCAAGTCAAGGATGTTTTCAGATGCCATTGACCATTGGAAGCCATGTTTTCCCCTCAGACCTGATAATTTTGGAGTCACAAGGATTGGATGTGATACTAGGAATGGATTGGCTATTGATGTATGGGGGAAACATCAATTGCGCCAGTAAGTCGATTTTACTCACCACCCCGGCGGGAAAAAGGATCAGGTATGTATCCAGGTATGCGCCCAAGAGGACCCAAGTAAATTCTCTCTCAGGAGTTGTTCAAGAGGAAGTGCCTATAGTGAAGGATTACCCAGATGTATTTCCAGAGGAGCTACCAGGCATGCGGCCAGATCGAGACATCGAGTTCCTAATAGAACTGTTGCCAGGCACCAGACAGATATCGAAGAGACCATACCGGATGCCCGCGAATGATCTGGAAGAGATCAAGAAGCAGATTAAGGAGTTATTGGAGAAAGGTTACATTCGACAAAGTTCATCACCGTGGGGAGCCCCAGTGCTCTTGGTTGAGAAGAAGGATGGATCCTTAAGAATGGTTGTTGATTATCGAGCCTTGAATAAGTGACCATCAAGAACAAGTACCCACTGCCGATGATCAATGATTTGTTTGACCAACTACAAGGAGCAAAAGTGTTTTCGAAGATCGACCTGTGATCAGGATACCACCAGCTGAAGATCCAGGAAAAGGTTATACCTAAGACAACTTTCACCACACGGTATGGGCTATATGAGTATACGGTTATGTCATTTGGACTGAATAACGCCCCTGCCTATTTCATGAGTATGATCAATAAGGTGTTCACAGAATTCTTGGATAAGTTTGTCGTGGTGTTCATTGATGATATCTTGGTGTACTCGAAGAATGAAGAAGAACACAAGGAGCATTTACGTTTGGTTCTTGAGAAACTCAGGGAACATCAGTTATATGCCAATTTTCCGCAAATGTGAGTTTTGGTTGAAGGAAGTTGGATTTCTTAGACATGTTATATCAGGAGAGGGTATAGCAGTGGATCCTACCAAGGTTCAGTCAGTCACTGAGTGGTTGGCACCCACCTCAGTTGGAGAGATCCGCAGTTTTCTTGGACTCGCGGGATACTATCGGAGATTCATTGAGAATTTTTTCAAGATTGTGAAGCCTATGACAACATTGTTAAAGAAGGACACCAAGTTCCATTGGACTGAAGAATGTGAGGCAAGTTTTCAGGAGTTGAAGAAACGCTTGGTTACAGCCCCAGTGCTAATTTGGCCGGATATATGCAAGGATTTCCATGTGTATTGTGACGCATCTCGTTCAGGACTTGGAGGAGTACTTATGCAAGACGGAAGAGTTGTTTGCTATGCCTCACGTCAGCTTCGACCTCATGAGTTGAATTACGCCACGCATGATTTGGAGTTAGCAGTAGTAGTGCATGCACTCAAGACCTGGAGACATTTTCTTATTGGAAACCGTTGTGATGTGTACACGGATCACAAGAGTTTTACATACATTTTTATTCAGAAGGAGTTGAACCTCAGGCAGAGGAGATGGTTGGAACTCATAAAGGATTATGATAAGAAGTTGCACTATCATACATGCAAGGCCAATGTCGTAGCAAAAGCTTTGAGCCGGAAGAGTTATGCCAATATGCTCGTGAGCGGAGGATTACCGAAGGAGTTGGCTGAAGATCTCAGGGAGCTTCGTTTGGAGATAGTCCCTAGAGGTTTTGTTGCAGCATTGGAGGTTTAGTCAATGTTATTGGGAAAGATTCGAGAAGCTCAAAAGGATGACAAAGAAATTGCCGAGATAAAGGAGAAGATGAGTGAAGGAAAAGCCAAGGGTTTTTGTGAGGATGAGCATGACACCTTGTGGTTTGAGGACCGTGTATATGTGCCCAACAATGCTGAGATCAGGAAGTTGATACTATAAGAAGCTCATGACTTGCCATACTCGATACACCCCGGAAACACCAAGATGTATTTAGATTTGAAGGAGCATTTCTGGTGGACTGGAATGAAGAAGGATATTGCCGATTATGTAGCCGTATGTGATGTATGTCAGAGAGTGAAGGCAGAACATCAGAAGCCAGCAGGATTACTGCAGCCTATGCCGATACCCGAATGGAAGTGGGACAAGCTTGGCATGGATTTTATCACCGGATTACCCAGGACCCGATCGGGATATGATTCTATCTGGGTAGTAGTGGATCACTTGACCAAAGTAGCTCACTTTATCCCAGTGAAAACCACTTATACAAGTGCGAAGTTGGCCAAGATATATATGACCAGGATCATATGTCTACACGGATTTCTGAGGACCATCGTATCAGATAGAGGAACACAGTTTACTTCAAAGTTTTGGCACCAGCTGCACCAGACTTTGGGTACTAGGCTGGAGTTCAGTACAACTTTTCATCTGCAGATGGATGGACAGACCGAGAGAGTCAGTCAGATTCTAGAGGACATGTTGAGAGCTTGTGCGCTAGATTATGGATCTTGTTGAGATGACAATTTGCCATACGCAGAGTTCTCATACAACAACAGCTACCAAGCCAGTTTGAAGATGGAACCTTTCGAAGCCTTGTATGGATGAAGGTGCAGAACACCGTTGATGTGGGATGAAGTTGGAGACCATTAGTTATTTGGACCGGATTTGATTAAAGAGTCGGAATAGAAGGTTAAGCTAATTCGAGACAGACTAAAGGTAGCTCAGTCTAGGAAGAAGAGCTATGCAGACTCAAAACGAAGGAGGTAGTCTATGAAATTGGAGAAAGAGCATATCTGCAGGTGTCACCTCTGCGAGAAGTTAAACGTTTTGGAGTTAAGGGAAAGTTAGCTCCGAGATTTGTAGGTCCATATCGTGTTTTGGAACGCATGGGAGAGGTTGCCTACAAGTTGGAGTTACCCGAAGGACTGTCAGGAGTTCATGATGTGTTTCACGTTTCCCAGTTGAAGAACTGCCATGTGGAGATGGCCGATATTCCTCTGAGAGATACGATGCCCCTGGAAGCAATTCAGTTGGATAGTGATTTGACCTATGACGAGAAACCTGTCAAGATTCTTGAGTTTGCCAGCCGAGTTACCCACAACAAAGTTATCAAGTTTTGCAAAGTTCAGGGGAGCCACCATACCGAGGATGAAGCCAACTAGGAGCGAGAGGATGATCTACGCAAAGACCACCCACACCTATTTTCTAGCCAACCCGAGTCTTGAGGACGAGATTCATCTTAACGGGGATAGGTTTGTAACATCCCAAATTTTCAATTTGGAATGTTATACATAGGTCATCCATGCATATCATATTTTATTGCATTTCATTTTGCGATCCTCAAAATTCTAAGCAACTCAAGGACCCACGGAGAGAGTTGGGGATTTCACGTTTTTCATATTTGATTTTTTTTCAAATATCGAAATAAGGATCATTTCGTTTTAATTATTTTTCCTCTCTGAAAATATTTCATATTAAAATATATGAGAGGAGATATATGACTTCTCCAAAATAAATGAAATATTTGAAGAAAAATACTAAAATCAAATAAATAATTTTATTTGAATTTTATTGCAATTTTATTTGAATTAGAAAAATATGCATTTTCCGAAATTGCATTTTAGGGCCAAGAAAATGTTCACTATGTTATAAATATTCTATTTAGATGGTGAAAATTTGTTTTGGTATTTTAGATTTTTATTTTATTTTCTAGGACTTTTTTCCGGCAAAATCAGTTTTTTTTAAGTTTTGCTTCTGACTGACTGGGCCGAAAGCCTAGCCGGCCCACTCTGCCGCAGTCGTCGCCTTCGTCCCCGAGCCAGACTCCTCGAGGGAGTCCGAGCCGCCGCCGACGCCACCCTGTCGCCCCTTCCCCAAGCCGCCACCTCCCCCTCCCCCCATTAAAAGCCGACCCGGGGCCCCCCTGGAGCCCCAAGCCGGAGCAGCCGCCCCCTGCCTCGCCTCGCCGCCACCTCCCAAGCGCTGCAGCCCGTGCTCCGCTGCTGCCCGCGCCGCTGCGTGCTGCTTCGCCGCACGCCGCCGCGCCCCGCCCTACCTCGCCTCGCCAGAGCCGTCGCAAGCCACCAGAGCCGCGCCGTTCCCGATCCGATACGAACCGCCGGTTTTTTTTATTTTATGTAAAAAAACGGGTTTTAAAAAAAAACCCTAGATGCATTTTTTTAATTTATCGGTTCGGTTTTCTCGGTTTAGTTGTTTAGTGGACGTTCGTTCGTACATTCGTTTCAACGAACGTTGTTCGTCAGTTAGGCGCAGATAGCGAACGTTCTTTCGTTAGCCTGTTCGTCTCATTTTTTCCAGGGTTTTTCCACGATTATTTTCGATCGTGATTTCTGCCCTTATCTTTGTTTTAGTTTATCTTTTCGCTTGTTTGTCCAAATCAGGTGAAACAAGCGCATAGATCTTCGCCTTGAAGCCCTCTTTCTATTTAACCAACTTGACCAAGATTTTGGTACTGTAAAATATGACTTTAGTCCAGATTAGTAAACGAATCTTGTTTCTCTCGTAGTTTATGTTTCGTTGCTCCGTTTGATTTGACTCTTTTTGCAAACCGGTGTTCTTCAGTTGAACTTTTTGGTTAGATATTCTTATTTGAGTTTTACCCGTGCATCTTTGCTTGATTGCTTATGTATGCTTTTTTTGTTTGCGATAGAATTTCCGGAGTGTGAAGCGTGCTACTACGAGTCTTTAGGATTTCCAGATCGTCAGCTAGGCAAGTAACACATTGATCATACTCTTTTCATACCCAGTTTTAATGCATTAGTTACAATCCTCAAACACTGCATGATTAGGATGTGATTAACTTGTGGGTACTGGGAAGTAGATGATGAGGTATAACCTATTACCTACTTTATTATCAAACCCTTGGGACTTACTTCTACGTTATGCTTATATTGCCATGCTATGCTCATAGACGTGGATTGGGTTGAAGTGTATCCATGACAGATGTGAGTTTGTTAAATTAATGGTTCAACTTAAGGTGGCAACTTTAATACACATATGGGTGGATTGCTTGTGGGCATGGGAGAAACCAGTGTTGTCCTAGGATATCCCGGAGTACCCGTGTGATCATCCTACGGTCCTCCACCCACAATCAAAGGGGTCATAAGGTTATTCATGCTAGAAACTTCCACGTGCAGCCAGAAGCTATAATGGGCTCTAGCATAGTTGAGTATGTTGCATGACCTCTTTCAGTGGTAGGCCAGCGGATGTAGAGGGAAAGTAGGTGTAACTGTCTACCCAAATTAAAGAGTTAATGTTTCTGAAAGACTGTGTCTCGGTCATCCATTTCTCAAACACCATGTAGTGCGAGAAAATCCAACGGAGGAGATCGAGTCTTGTGGGGAAAAGTGCTCAAACCTCTACAGAGTGTAGAAACTAATCATGGTTAGCCGTGTCCCTGGTTATGGACATCTTGAGTATCTGGTACTTGAATTATTGGTTTGATATCATCACTCTAAATTAATTTGGTGGGATGATAATGACTACGTTAATTGGGATTGAGTTGGAGGAACCTTCTCAATGATGTTTCAACCACCATGATAGTTAAATTAAAATCTATTCCCTTGTTGTAGGAAAAAAATGGCTTCTCCCGAAACTTTATAACCATAGAGCCTCCGCCAGCCATATATGCATGTAGGGATAACATTTATCTATTCATTGCTCTATTGTGGTATATTGCCAGCATATTCCACGCGCTGACCCATTTCGGAGTGCAATATATCACATTGCAGACTTTTCATAGAAGGAGTAAGGTGCGCTAGGTCGTTGTCATGCACTCAGCTATGCCATTGAAGTTGATAGTCTCACTTTATCTTCCATGCCTTCTGCTGTTATCTTATTTAGATGGCCTTAAGCCATATTTATTGTAATAAGTTCTCTCTTGAGACATTCGATGTAATAAGTGTGTGATTGCTACTCTGTTATAAATCCTTCGAGTACTGTGTGTGTCAGCATTACCGATCGAGGGATGGCACTGAACACAGAGATTTGGTCGTCTGAGGTCGGATCACTACATATATGTAAATCAAAATCTTGCAACAAGAGAACCCAACGATTAAGTCTAGGTTTAGCATCTTTATTTTCCATAGGGTATTTAATAGTAGCATGGTCTGTGTGAACAGTTACTTTGGAATCAACAATATAAGGACTAAATTTATCACAAGCAAACACCACTGCTAAAAATTCTTTTTCAGTTGTACCATTATTTCTTTGAACACTGTCTAGAGTTTTACTAGCATAATGGATAACATTAAATTTCTTATCAACTCTTTGTCCTAGAGCAACACCAATATCATAGTCACTAGCATCACACATAATTTCAAAAGGCAAGTTCCAATCAGGTGGTTGAACAATAGGTGCAGGAATTAGGGCTTTCTTGAGTGTTTCAAAGGCTTCTAAACAATCATCATCAAAAACAAAAGGAATATCCTTTTGCAAAAGACTAGTGAGAGGCCTAGAAATTTTAGAAAAGTCTTTGATAAATCTCCTATAGAAACCAGCATGGCCTAGGAAACTACAAATACCTTTTATATCTTTAGGACATGGCATTTTCTCAATTGCATCAACCTTGGCTTGGTCCAGTTCAATACCTCTTTCAGAAATTTTATGACCCAAGACAATGCCTTCATTAACTATAAAGTGGCACTTCTCCCAACTCAAGACAAGATTGGTTTGTTCACATCTCTGCAAAACTTGATCAAGATTGCTTAAACAGTCATCAAAAGACTTCCCATAAACAAAAAAGTCATCCATGAAAAACTCAACAATCTTTTCACAAAAATCACATAATATAGAAGTCATACATCTGAAAGGTAGCAGGTGCATTACAAAACCAAAAGGCAAACGTCTATAAGCATAGGTTCCAAAAGGATAAGTAAAAGTTGTCTTTTCTTGATCAGGTTGAGAAACAGGTATTTGTGAAAAAACAGAATATCCATCAAGGAAGCAAAAGTGTGTGTGCTTAGATAATCTTTCAAGCATTTGATCAATGAAAGGCAAAGGGTAATGATCTTTTCTAGTTTCTTTGTTTAATTTTCTAAAATCAATTACCATCCTATAGCCTGTAACAATTCTTTGTGGAATAAGTTCATTCTTATCATTAGGAACAACAGTTATACCTCCTTTCTTAGGGGCACAGTGAACAGGACTTACCCATATACTATCAGCTATGTGATAGATTATACCTGCTTCTAGAAGTTTTAATTTCCGTTCTTACCACCTCTTTCATCTTCGGATTTAACTGACGTTGGTGATCAACAACGGGTTTATCATCAAGTTCCATATTAATTTTTTGCTGACACAGAGTGGGACTAATGCCCTTTAAATCATCAAGAGTATATCCAATAGCAGCTCAGTGCTTCCTTAGAAATTTCAATAATCTTTCTTCTTCATGTTCTGAAAGGTTAGCACTAATAATAACATGATATATCTTCTTTTCATCAAGATAAGCATATTTCAAAGTGTCTGGAAGTTGTTTTAATTCAAACAAAGGATCACCTTTAGGTGGAGGAGGACCTCCTAGAGTTTCAATGGGCAAATTGTGTTTAAGCGAAGGACGTTGTTCAAAGAAAATTGTATCTATTTCATTTCTTTCATGCATATGTAAATCTTTCATGGTCTACCAAATATTGTTCTAAAGGATCAGTAGGTGGTACAACAATAGAAGCAAGACCAATTAATTCATCCTTACTAGGCAATTCTTTTTCATGAAGATTTCTACTAAACTTGGAAAAAATAAACTCATGAGACTCATTACCAAAGCTAACACCGACAGTTTGTTTCTCACAATCTATTCTAGCATTAACGGTGTTTAAGAAAGGTCTACCAAAAATAATGGGGCAGAAGTCATCTTGTGGGGAACCAAGAACAAGGAAATCAGTAGGGTACTTTATTTTCCCACACAAGACTTTAACATCTCTAACAATCCCAATAGGTGATATGGTGTCTCTATTAGCAAGTTTAATAGTAACATATATTTCTTCTATCTCTGCGGGTGCTATGTCATTCATAATTTCTTGATATAAGGAATAAGGAATAGCACTCACACTAGCACCTATGTCACATAAACCATGATAACAGTGATCTCCTATTTTAACTGAGATGACAGGCATGCCAACAACATGTCTATGTTTATGCTTTCTATCAGGTTTGGCAATTCTAGCAGCTTCTTCACAGAAGTAAATAACATGCCCATCCATATCTTCTTCCAAGAGATCTTTAACCGTAGCAATGCTAAGTTCTAATTTGATTTGTTCATTAGGTCTAGGTGTTCTAATATAGCTTTTGTTAACCATAGTTGAAACTTTAGCATGTTCCTTTATCCTAACAGGGAAAGGTGGTTTCTCAATATAAGCAGAAGGGACAACTGGATCAACATTATAAAGTATAGTTTATTCTTTAACCGGTACCAGTTCTTTAATTTCTTATTTAATAGGTGGGTGATATTTAAACCACTTCTCTTTAGGGAGTTAAACATGAGTAGCAAATGATTCACAAAAGGAGGCTACTATCTCAGAGTCAAGTCCATATTTAGTGCTAAACTTTTGAAAAGATTGGTATCAATAAAAGATTTAACATAATCATACTTAAGTTTAATACCTGACTCTTTACCTTCGTCGAGTTCCCAATCTTCAGAGTTGTGTTTAATTCTTTCCAAAATATCCCACTGGAATTCAATAGTCTTCTTCATAAAAGAACCAACACAAGAAGTATCAAGCATGGTTTGATCATTACGAGAAAGCCGAGCATAAAAATTCTGGATAATAATTTCTCTTGAGAGCTCATGATTGGGGCATGAATATAACATTAACTTAAACCTCCCCCAAGATAGAAAGATACTTTCTCCTTCACGGGGCCAAAAATTATATATATAATTCTGATCACGATGAACTAGATGCACATGATAAATTTTTTGGTGGAACTCCAATTTCAAACGATTCCAATTCCATGATCCAATATCATCGCATAGCCTATACCATGCCAATGCTTTTCCCTTCAAAGATAAAGGGAAAACCTTTTTCATAACTTCATCTCCGGGTAAACCTACAAGCTTAAACAATCCACAAGTCTATTCCACATATATCAAGTGCATATCGGGTTGTTCGGTTCCATTTCCTGCATAAGGATTGGCTACCAGTTGTTCTATCATACCCGAAGGAATTTCATATTCAATATTTTCAGTAGGTCCAGTAGGTTGAGGGGTAGCTAATTGTGGTTTAGGATGAGGTGAAGATACCCCTAACAAACCCCTCAAAGGATTGTTTTCCATAGTAACTAGTGACAATAAATTTCAGCACACTATATAAATGTTCCCTTACCAAATTCCACTTACCAAAGGCGCTTCACTCCCTGGCAACGGCGCTAGAAAATAGCCTTGATGACCCACAGGTATAGGGGATCAAATGTAGCTCTTTTCGATAAGTAAGAGTGTCAAACCCAACGAGGAGCAGAATGAAATGCCAAGTAGTTTTCACTAAGGTAATGTCTGCAAGTGCTGAAATTGTAAGTAGCAGAGTAGTTTGATAGCAAGATAATTTGTAACGAGCAAGTAACGATAGTAGTAACAAAAGTGCAGCAAGGTAGCCCAATCCTTTTGAGGCCATGGACATACCAAAACGGTCTCTTATGATAAGCAAAGCGTTCTTGAAGGTACACGGGAATTTCATCTAGTCACTTTCATCATGTTGGTTTAATTCGTGTTCGCTACTTTGATAATTTGATATGTGGGTGGACCGGTGCTTAGGTGTTGTTCTTACTTGAACAAACCTCCTACTTATGTTTAACCCTGCCGCAAGCATCCACAACTACGAGAAAAATATTAAGAATAAATTCTAGCCATAGCATTAAACTTTTGGATCCAATCGGTCCCTTACGGAATAGCGCATAAACTGGGGTTTGAGCTTCTGCCACTCTCGCAACCCATCATCTAATTGCTACTCCATAATGCATTCCCTTAGGCCCAAATATGGTGAAGTGTCATGTAGTCGGTGTTCACATGACACCTCTAAGGGAATCACAACATACATACTATCAAAATATCGAACACATATCAAATTCACATGATTACTTGCAACGTGATTTCTCTCGTGACCTCAAGAACAAAAGTAACTACTCACAAATAATAATCATGCTCATGATCAGAGGAGTGTTAAATACATAATGGATCTGAACATATAATCTTCCACCAAATAAACCATATAGTAATCAACTACAAGATGTAATCAACACTACTAGTCACCCACAAGCACCAATCTATAGTTCCAGTAAAAAGATTGAACACAAGAGATGAACTAGGGTTTGAGATGAGATGGTGTTGTTGATGATGTTGATGGAGATTTCCCTCCCCAAGATGGGAGAGTTGTTGGTGATGATGATGACGATGATTTCCCCCTCCGGGAGGGAAGTTCCCCTGGCGGAATCGCTTCGCCGGAGGGCAAAAGTGCTCCTGCCCAAGTTCCACCTCGAGACGGTGGCGCTGCATCCCGAAAGTCCTCTCCTTATTTTTTCTATGTCAAAATGACTTATATACCAGAAGATGGGCACCGGAGGTGGGACTGGGTGAGCACAACCCACTAGGGCGTGCCTGGGCTCCCTAGCACGCCTAGGTAGGTTGTGCCCACCTGGTGGGCCCCCTATGGTAGTTATTTGCTCCAATAATTCTTAAATATTCCATAAAAAATCTCCATGAAGTTTCAGCTTGTTTGGAGTTGTGCATAATAGGTAGCCTGACGTAGCTTTTCCAGGTCTAGATTTCCAGCTGCCGGAATTCTCCTCTTGGTGTGTACCTTGCAAATTATGAGAGAAAAGGCATTAGAATCACTCCAAAAAGCATTATGATGGATAAAAACATCATAAATAAAAGTAAAAAAACATGATGCAAAATGGACGTATCACATGCCCATAGGGGGATAGATTGGTAGGAAAATACCACCGCTCATCTCTGATAGCCACTCATAAGGAAGACGATCAGTAATAAATCATACTCCAACTTATTATCACAACGAGAGACTATACTTGCATGCTTCAGGAATCATAAACCTTAACACCAATATTCTTACTAACCACCATTTACTAGTACCTCCAACATATTACCATCTCTATATCGCAAAACTATTGCAAGGAATCAAACATATCATATTCAGTGATCCACAAGTTTTATGTAGGATTTTATGACTAACAAAGTGAATGACCAATTCGTGTTGACTCTCTAAATAGATATAAGTGAGGCATGAGAGTTTAATTCTTTCTACAAAATACATGCTCTAGTAAATAAAGTGAAGCCAAAGAGCATTCTACAAATAACGATTTTTTATATGTAAACAAACAGGCAATCCAAACTTCAAATGATATAAGTGAAGCACATGAAGCATTCTATAAAGCCATACTCAATAGATATAAGTGAAGTGCAAAGAGCATTCTGTAGATCAACCAAGGACTATCTCATACCAGCATGGTGCATTATTAAAATAAAAATAAAATGCACATGACGCTCCAAGATTTACACATATAACCGAGACATACCTATACTTGTTGAAGAAAGGTGGGATGTCTTCCTGGGCATCCCCAAGCTTAGACGCTTGAGTCTCCTTGAATATTTACTTGGGTTGGCTTAGGCACACTACAAGGAAAAGGCATGCTAGTGGCGCACCAGTTTTGCCTTCTAATGGCGCACTACTGGTGCGCCACCAGCATCACGCCATTAGAATTAAATTTTAATGGAGCACCACTGGTGCGCCATTAGTATCTGATGTTCTAATAGCGCACCATGTAATGCGCCATTAGTATTGCCCATAGTGCGCCACTACTATCTGCTATACTAATGGCGCACCACATGGTAGTGCGCCATTAGTAACAAATTTTTTATTTTTTTTTCGTTTTTTCTTAATCTCAGGTCACTATTTCACATATGAGATATCCAACACATATATATACAACAAGCATCCATATAACAATCATATCCAACACACAAGTTTCATCATATATACATACATAGCCAACACATAGTTCCATCATTACATATTACAAAAGTTTCACATTGTTCATCCAACACCGTTATCCATCAATTCACAAAAGTTTCACATTGATACAAAATAAAAACACAAATGGAAAAGAAGCACTTCATCCATGCAAGCTTTCGTGAATTAAATCAAATCTGCAAAATGATAAACAAGAAGTTAGAAGAAGAAGAAGAAGAAGAAGAAGAAGAGAAGAAGAAGAAGAAGAAGACTAGAAGAATACTAGAAGAAGAATAAGAATAAGAAGAATAAGAATAAGAAGAATAAGAAGAAGACTATAAGCATATTATGTAAACTTGATCATTTTGTGCTAACATAAGTTATTTTGGAGCTAACCTATAGGAAACTAAGCATATAATCTCTCTAAGTTAGCATAATAGAGCCAACTTAGGTAAAATGAAGCTAACCTATGTCATTTTGGAAAAGAAGAAGAATAAGAAGAATAAGAAGAAGACTGTAAGCTTATTATGTAAACTTGATCATTTTGTGCTAACATAAGTTATTTTGGAGCTAACCTATTGGAAACTAAGCATATAAGCTCTCTAAGTTAGCATATTAGAGCCAACTTAGGTAAAATGAAGCTAACCTATGTCATTTTGGAAAAGAAGAAGAATAAGAAGAAGACTATAAGCTTATTATGTAAACTTGATCATTTTGTGCTAACATAAGTTATTTTGGAGCTAACCTATAGGAAACTAAGCATATAAGCTCTAAGTTAGCATATTAGAGCCAACTTAGATAAAATGAAGCTAACCTATAGGAAACTAAGCATATTAGAGATAACATAGGTAACTAAGTATATATATATATCATTTTGGAGATCTGACATACCTAACATAGTTTAGTTCTCATTGTTCTTCTCCTTCTCCTTCCTCAGCCTGATGCACCAAGAGCGGCGAGGCGGTGGAGGCAACGGGATGTAGTCTTCTACCACAATTGGCGTGGTCATGTCACCCAGCTGTGGGATCACCGGCGCCACCACCGGTGCGTGGTCATTGTCAGGCACCACCACCATCGCGAGGCCACCTTCAGGCAGGACGGGCACGACCATCGCTAGGTCATCCTCATCCACCACCATCTCTTGCCTATGGTCAGCCACCACCATCTCTTGCCCATGGTCAGCCACCACCATCTCTTGCCCTTGGTCAGCCACCACCAGTGCTAGGTCATCCTCAGTCTGATACCCATCGTCATCCTGCAGCTCCTCATCCCCACTCTGCTCCTCTTCTCCCCCACTCCAGTCTGAATCATCCTTCTTGTTGTCAGAATCACTGCTGCCAGAATTGCTGCTGCTTTCGCTAAAGCCAGAATCGCTGTTGCTTTTGCTACAGCCGTAATCGCTGCTGCTTTGGCTGTAGCCAGTGTCCCTACTACTGCTCCCATTGCCTGTCCAAATGCAACAATGACCGTTAACAATCGATGTGAGACAAAGCCAAATGTAGAGGAATAAGAAGAGGCAGAACGAACTGGCATCATCATCGTCAGCGTAGCGCATGCGACACATAGTCGCGTTGAACACCTTCACGGCGAGCATGGTGGCGTCATCGTCGTACCTTAAGAGAAGGAAGTACACCAGCCGCAGGTCGTAAGCACGGTAGAACTGCTCCCACCCACGATACAAGTACATGTGGCCCTCCTTGATCACCAACTCCACATCCCACAGCCTGCGAAACCCGTTGCCGGCCCATCGCAGCTTCACATTATTTGGCGGATCTTCACCCAGCATGTTCATAAAACTGTCAGGCAGCCTCTGTAGTTTGGGACAATGAGTGATGTAGCAAACAACAGATATCATAATGAGATGGGTGAAGGGGAGATCTCTCGTTTTATATACATGCGTCATGGATGATACTGAAGTCCCAAGTATGATACTGAAGACCTCGGAAGCATCCAACTCGTACTGCGGTGTGGCAGAGCGGCGGTGGCTGCTTCCCCCCATCTCTGCTAAGCAGCAGAATAGACCAATTAGTACCCTTACAACAGATCATAAAACATGCATGAAAATAACCACTCTATATCAAGTTTATCCAAGCAAAATCTCTCATTTTGAAAGCAGTGGGCAAAGTAACGGAGAGTAAGCTGGACAACAAGCACAACAAATAAAAAGTATGCAAACAACATTGCAACCGATGATATCACAATCATAGTGCCATTCTAAACCAATAGCACATTTGATTCAAGGTATGAGGTGGGTCAGCCAAACCCTTTTTTTTGGAACATAAAGTGATGAGCATACATACTACTGTCCAAGCAAATTAACTGAATAGTATTGTGTCAAGTTCAGTTTGAAAATTCAGTTACTGCTTGAGTGATTTGACACCAAAAATTACTCCCAAAAATTACAATGACTGTATATTGATGGCATATATTCACTGTACAGGACTGAATTCAGTCAAGAAAACCTGTCAAAAATTACAATGACTGTATGTTGAGTTGTTAACCTAAAGGTTCGGCAGTTTGAATCTCCTTTAGCTAGTTTGAATCCATGGACTACCCTGTTTGAATCTCCTTTAACCTAGTGAGGAAGGAGGAAGGAGGAGAGGTACCTGGTCGCCTATCTAAATTTTGGTGTATGCTTGCTTGCTGCTAAAAATCCAGTTACAGAAGTTAGTTATATTGTCTGTCTAAATTTTGTTGTGTGCTTGCTTTCTGCTAAAAGTTCAGTTGCAGAATTTGGTTACATGTCTATCTGCATTTTGTTGGTTGCTACTTCTGTCAGATAGGAATAATTGCTCTGCCTCTGATATCTGGGTAGACCATTGCTTTGTTGGTTAATAGAGTAGGTTTGTATAGGCTAAATATAAGTGTTGTTTCTGCAAATGACAGGATGGAGAGGCAAGTATTCTAGTAATTTGTATTGGTATATTATGCTTGTTATTTTACAGACTTCAAATGGAAAGCATTTTACGGTGATTTATCCCCCTACTGTCCCTTAAATACCTAATTAACCGGAGATTGCTAATAACCAGCAGATTTACCATTACTGAATAGCTTGCACTACTGCACTAGCAGACATCAGCATTTCTAGTGAAAATTGAACTTGGGACATTTCACAAATCCCAAGGCTAGGACCCAGCAATGGCAAACAAAGCACAAAGGTAGCACTGCTATGGCACAGGGGTAGCTGCCCTAGGCCTCAATTATGACCACTAAACAAAATTAGCAATTTTTTGAACCTAATTTGACCTAAATTAGAGAGGAATTTGACCTAAACCTAGCAATAGAGAGAAGAAGAGGGCATGGCCGGGAGGGAGAAGAGGAGGAAGAGAGGAGAAGAGAGGCAGAGGGAGGAGGGTTACCTGACCATGATGAGGTGGTGGCTGGAGCGGAGACGACAGAGGATGGAGACGGGGAGCTTGGGGGAGGCGGGCATAGACGGCGGGGAGGTCGCGGGCCTCCTCTCCTGGTGGACGTGGGGCGGCGCCGAGGCTCCAAGTCTCCGGCGGCTCCGAGGGTTAGGGAGGGAGGCGAG